>NW_026125064.1:0-126357 GCF_943737965.1 Phodopus roborovskii
TTCTCTTTGTTGGCCTTTTTACTCTTACCTACAACAGAGCAGTTCTCTGCACTGCCCTTGGTTGGGACATAGGTTCTGGCCAGGATTGATTGACACTGCACTGTGATTCTTTGAAGATGTAATCTGCTCTCTTGATGTGGCTTGCACAACATTAGTACCCTAGTGGTTTGCTGGATTCTGGTTTGACAATAGAGGACAGGTGCCCTTTGCAGGAGTAAGTCAGCACTGGATGTTGTATTTCTCTTACTGGGGCATCTATTTCCCTATGCACATCAGATAGAGGGAGTACTGGCAGGCCAAAGAAAGAATTCTAAGTCTGGCTTGATGAGCCAATAGTTTAATTGTTACTTGCGGGAGCATGGTGAGGCAATAATACTCACCTTCCTGAGTTAGGCTTGAGTGGAAAATAACATGAAAGCCCCATGGATTAGGGGAAAAAAGGTGGCTATATAGCACAAGATTTTATGAGAATGAGCACTGTGTACCAACATATTCTGAGCAGGGACCATCTAATGCACCCAGGAGGTATAAAATCAGTCCTTGTTCATAAGCAATGGGGGTCATCTCAGCCACTGCAAATCAGAAAGGAAACACAGAAACCACCTTAAGAATGTATAAGCTAGCTAAAAATGATGACACACACTTTTTAATCCCAGCACTCAGAAGCCAGAAGCAGGCAAGTCTCTGACTTCCAGGCCAGCTAGGGGCTGCACAGTAAAACACTATATCTCCCTCCCAAAAAAACAATCTACAATAGGGACATAAATATTTAACTGGAAACTATGAAGCCTGGAATGTCACCCAGGCTGATCTGGGGAGGATGCCAGAACCATCACTCCTAAGTTTCAAAGCTCTGGGAGGACTCCCGATGTTGCTGCCCCTCGAAAGCAGGGGACCCCCTCCACCACCCCATCACTCTGTTTGGGCTTCTCTCTTCACCCTGAAGTTCACTGTAGGAATTGCATTGGCCAAAACCAGATCACATGCCTGTACCTGTCTACAAGGCGATCTGGCAAAGGTGAGTGCCTGTCTTTGGGAAGGAATGGTTAATCTATGTAGGCAGGCACTTTATAATTTACGGCTATTTCATAGTAAATGATTCCAAAACATAATGGCTTACCCCAACAGGATTTCCTTTTTTTTTTTTTTTTTTTTTTTTTTTACCCCTCACAGCTTCTGCAGCCTGAAGAACTCACTAAAGACCAGCGCTTCATCTGGTATGCTCAAGGCTGAAGAATGGAGTCATTGATATTCCTGCCAGGAATTACCTTGGGCTGTCTGTGAAGACCTCTGCTGGGGTAAGGGCTTAAATACTCATGCAGTTTGGGATTGGGCTTCACCACATGGTAACTACACTGCAGAGACAAGAGATAGAAAACAAGTGAATTTAGCATCCTGTAAGGAAAACCACCTCGGAAGTCACTTGGCTTTGTTGCAGACCTGTACTACCCTGAGCATATCAGTCAGCCCCAGCCTAGAGTTGATTGAAGGAAAGGAGCACAGAACCCACTTCTCCCCATCAAGAGCAGTGCAAAGAAGACTTGAGATGGAATGATACATGGCCTTTTCTTCTCAGTGCATCACGTGTGTCACTGCAGCTGCTGTGCAACACCTTAGACACAAGTCCTCAAATGGAATGTGTGTGACTCTCTTAAACATCTACACTTACAAATTTTGGTGGTTTTTTTTTTTTAACTAACATTTGGGTTTAGATTTTTTTAAGATTTTAATTTATTTTTTATTATGTGTATGCATACATGCGTGCCTGTGGAGGCCAGAAGAGGGCATCAGAAACTCTGGAGCTGGAGGTACAAGAGGTTGTGAGCCACCATGTGGTTGCTGGGAATCTAACTCAGGTCCTCTGGAAGAGCAGTATGTTCTCTTAACTGCCGAGCCATTTCTCCAGCCCTGGCTTTAGACTTTTATAGAGTTGGTGGTCCTAGATTCTGTAGATGAGACAGATGACACACTTATTCCTGGTGTCAGCCAGTCCTGATTGGATGTCTTGTCCCAGCATCAGCATTAATCCTGATCATTTCACTCTCTAACCGTACCTACAACCTGACATGTTATGTAAATGCCATACACTCTATCTTCCTTTGCTGCAATGAAACTCCTCAGTCACTTGCAAAGAAGTTGTTTTGGCACACCATTGTGGAAGCTCAAAATCCAAACAGCATGGTGCCAGTTCTTTCGTCACATCATGGTGGATGGCCTTCTGGTAGGAGTGTTTACAGAGGGAGCCAAAGGCCAATAATAACGTCTCAATAAACCCATCTCTTAAAAGACCCATGGCTCGTAGCTTAAGGATTTCAACATATGAACCCTTGGGAGATACACCATTTCTACACGAAACAACTACCCTAGAGAATAAATGTTCTCAAGAGCAGGTGCAAATCAACTGCTGTCTGGGATTTCCAATGGCAACCCTGGTCTAGGGGTGGACCCATCACTGCCCAAGTTCTCTGGTTCAGAGATCATGGCAATCCCGTTCAGCCTTTCAGGCTTTCTCATCTTCTCTGCTAGGATAGGCACAGCAAATCAGTCTTAGGCAAGCCTGGGGGCCTTGGGACCTGCGGATCTGGTGGTAGAGGGTCACCATGATATGGGTCCCAGCTAGACCATTCCTCTTATCATATGGCAGTGTGGAGCAAGCAGCTGGGTCTCTTTAGAACTCAGTTTCTTGCCAATAAAAACTGTCTTAGAATACTTGCTAGGGCTTCCATAAAAGTTAAATCATAAGGCATAGACTGTGTGATAATTAATATTGATTGTGAGCTTGGTGTGATTTAAAATCACCATAGAAACATATTTCTGGGCATGTCGATAAGGGCGTTGCCAGAAAAGTTTACCTGAGCAAGGAAGAACTACCCTGAATGTGGCTGTCATCATGCCATGAACATGACTGAGTAAATATGGGAAACAGCAGAAAGTAAGATGAACTCTTTGCTCTCTGACTGTGGGTGCATTGTGACCGCCTGCCTCTGGCTTCCACCCCCACCACGATTGACTATGCCCACAAACTACAGGCTAAAACAAGCTTTTCCTTCTGTCTTAGTTAAGGTTAATATTACTGTAATGAAACACCAAGATCAAAAGCAAGCTATAGAGGAAAGGGTTTATTTCATTCATATTTCCATTTAACAGTTCACCATAAGAAAACAGTGAGGGCAGAGACTCATCCAGGGCAGGAATCTGGAGGCAGGAGCCAACGCAGAGGCCATGGAAGGATGCTGCTTACTGGCTTGCTCATCATGACTTGCTCAATCTGCTTTCTTATAGAACTGGGGACTGTTACCCCAGAGACCGTCCCACCCACAACAGGCTTTGTTCTCCTCATCAATCACTAAGAAAATGACCTGCCTGGAGCCATATCTCACAGAGACATTTTACTCAGTTGAGGCTTCCTCCTTTGGGAAGACTCTAGCTTGTGTCAAGTTGACATAAAACTAGCCAGCGCATCTTCCCTAAGTTGCCTTTGCCCAGGCATTTTTGACAGAACAATGAACAAGGTAGTTGACCCTGACCCCTGCCCAGCCTCTTTCTCCCCAGCTTTTCACCATTTTATTGAGCCTGCATGGTTAAAGAAAATTACTCTCAGGAAGCTGCAGGCATATACTTCTACCCTCTTGCTCTTTCTCAGTGATGATGATGATGATGATGACGACGACGACGACTACCACGACAGCGGCGGCGGCGGCGACAGTGATGGTGGTGACACAAAATGATAAAAACAAGAGAATGGTATAGAATGAACTCATAAACAAAACAATCAGATTAGGACAAAGGGACCTTGGGTCAGCTTGGCTCTGATTTACCCAATACTCTGAGTTGTTCTTTGTTCACAACACTGAGTGGGTCCTGCTGAAAGTCAAAGGACTGCCGGGGCCTCTAGGGAACCCCCTCTCCTAGTGCAATGCCAGCTGGGCATGAACCTTCTGCTCCTCTAAACCAGTTCATCCCTGTTACATATCTATCCCTAAATATGAATCCTTCCGCTCAGTGCCTTCACAGTGACCTCACCAGTTATTTTCCACGCTGAAAATTCAAACTCTGGTAAAAAGATGTTGGAAGCAAAAAGGCGACGTGCTCGCATCCAGAAGAAACAAGAACCGAGCGGCTAGGGTGGTATCAGGATATTTCCTGTACTTGAGGGGTTGGTTTCGCCTTCTCAATTGGTCTACACACGCATCACGTGGACCCTTCACAGTTTGAACTAATCTGACATACCGTTTAGTTGGAATTTTCACCAGATTTTAAATGTGAGTTTCCACAGGCTAGAAGGAGAAAAGGCAGGAAGGGCTGGGAATCTGCAGGTGGAAGGCGGATCCCTCCCCTTATGCGAGCACTGGGGAGGTCCCTCGCACTGTGGGCGAGGGAGGTGCTGCTCAGGATGTCCTTTCCCACCCTCGGCACGGGTCAGCGCCAGGAAGACATTTGATGAGCTTCTCCTCAGCATTTTGGAAAGCCGCCACTACTCACAACCTGGCCGCGGAAAGCCGAGACTCTGCTGCCAACAGGCAGGAGCCGAGCTGCCCAGTGGGGTCTGTGTGTTGGCTTTTACTTGAGTCGTGACTTGGAGGCTGTGCTTTGGGTTTGCGGCTGGCCTGGACTCTCATCCTGCTCTCGGGTCGGATTCTTTGATCTGTTCTGAAGAAAGTGTCCCTTCCTGCCGTCCTTCGCTCCCACCCGCCCAGAACTGTTGCATAGACACATTGGGTTCATCCATCTGATTGGAAGGATTAATAAAGAGGTAGATTTCCACCCTTCCCCTCTACGTTGTCCAAGGAGGTTAAATGGGATATGAGACCTAGACCCCAGACTCGGCATCCAGAATTGGGGATAGAATAATGCAGTGATTCTGAGACCCTATTAGCGTAGGCCAACCCATCTCTGGTTCCCTGGCTCGCACGCCGCCCAGAGCCAACGGTGCGATCGCGCACCGCTGTCTCCCCCCAGCGGCCGTGCGTGTGTCGCCGCAGGAACCCGGCGGCGGGGGTGGCACGGCGCAGTCAAGCCCGCGGCTCCGCCCCGCGCCCCCCCTCCCGGCCGCCAGTGCCGCCCCCTCCGCGCCGCGCTCGGCTCAGACGGAGCAGCCGCCTCTGCAATGTCAGCAGCCGCAGCGGCGGCGGCGACGAGAGCGGCAGTGGCCCGGGCCCCGCGGTAGCCGCCAGCGCCGCACGGCCCGGCAGGCGCACAGCGCGACTCCGAGGCCACCTCGCCGCCTCCGGGGCGCCGCGGGCAGCTCTGCCGCCTCGGTGCTGTTCTCAGACTCCCGGCCAGCCAGTCTGCGGCCGCGCACAAAGGACCACGGACACCGGGCGTCCGGGGACTGCGCTCTGGGACCGGCCAGGGACAGCAGTGGCTCCGCGTCTCCACGCCTCCCCCCCCCCGGGCGGCCGGAGCTCTCGCCGGAGCAGACCCGTCATATGACAGCGGCGACACAGCGGCCAGCGAGCGCCGGTACTACCAGCTCCGCTGCGCCACGGCCGCCGGCTCCTGAGGTGGCCCTCGCCGCGCCCCGCTGAGCGGTCGCCTGCCGCCGCCCCAAGCGCCGCGTGTCCCAACTATCCCGTTCCGGGATCAGGAGCCCCGGGGGAGCCGCCGGCCAAAACCGAGCCTAAGATGGCCACGCTGCTCCGTAAAATCGGGCTCATTCGCCTGCACAACCGGGACACGGAGGACCCCAAACACCACCACAACCACCGCGGAGGAGGCGGCGGCCAGCAGAGCGCGTGCTGCGCGGCAAAGGAGGCGGCAAGAGCGGCGGCCACAAGCAGCAGCAGCAGCAACAGCAGCAGCAGCACCCGGGGGCGCGGGCGACGCCAGCCCGGGCCCCGGCAAGGGCAAGAGCAAGCGCGCCGCGGAGCTGGCCGCACGCGACAAGCAGCCGCAGCCGGGCGCGGGGGCGGCGGGGGCGGCGGGCGCCGGGGGGCCCCGGGAGCGGGCGGCGGGCGCCAGGGCGGGGCCGGGCCCCGCGGTGGCCGCGGCGGCGACGGGCGGCAGCCTGGTGCCCGCGGCGCGCCAGCAGCACTGCACACAAGTGCGCAGCCGGCGGCTCATGAAGGAGCTCCAGGACATCGCGCGCCTCAGTGACCGCTTCATCTCGGTGGAGCTGGTGAACGACAGCCTCTTCGATTGGAACGTGAAGCTGCACCAGGTGGACAAGGACTCGGTGCTGTGGCAGGACATGAAGGAGACCAACACCGAGTTCATCCTGCTCAACCTCACCTTCCCGGATAACTTCCCCTTCTCGCCGCCCTTCATGCGGGTGCTCAGCCCGCGGCTGGAGAACGGCTACGTGCTGGACGGCGGCGCCATCTGCATGGAGTTGCTCACGCCGCGCGGCTGGTCCAGCGCCCTACACCGTGGAGGCCGTCATGCGCCAGTTTGCTGCCAGCCTGGTCAAGGGCCAGGTAAGGTTGCAAAACCAGAGGAAGGAGGTAGGGGTGGGTGGGGGTTCGAAGCTAGGAGGAGATGGGAAGCGATGCCTGACCCCTCTAGGGGCATGTGAGAGCTGGGCCAGGTCACTGTGAACAAACCTGCCTGGGGAGACTTAGTTCCGACCGCCTCCGCTTCTTTTCCCTAAGGGGATTTTCTTCCTGTGCGTTTCTGCATGCCAGCCCCCTGGACTCCAGCGCCTGCCCCGCTAGAACCGCTGGGTTCTCTTGCTTTCGCTTTCTGAGATCCTCCCTCCTTTTCTCTACTTCTCCGCAGACTACCCTTCACTCCCTCTTCCTCTTCTCCCTCTGGTGATACTTCTTCCCTCTGTCTTCTTCCCCACAAATCCCTTTCCCATTTTCCACTCTCCTGAATTTCCCATACTTTCCTTCCCTTCTCTGGTCAGTGTGATTACCATGAAGATACGAACTTTTCCTGAAGCCTAGGACCTAAGATTCCAGCCCAGCATGTCACACTCAGGCACATAAGCAAGCGAGGCACGCCACACACGCGTGGGCGCGCGCACACACACGCTCACACCCATAAAACACACACACACACACTAGCATACACACACAAACACACATATATATGCTCATACCCATAAAAGCACTTATATGTATGTATGTATATATACGAATATATGCACAAGCATACACACTAACGCTCACACACATGTACATACACACACACAGACACACACACACACACACACACACACACACACACACACATTTCTTCTTCGAATGTCTCAGGTAGACTCTATTCAGACCAGGCCTGCTGCTAAGCCTCTCCCCTGCTCTTTCCTTCCAGCAGCCCCCCTTTAAAGGTACAAAGTTCTCTAGGAAGACTCCAGAAGTGTGGTTCCAGTCTTTATGAGTGTCAGATCAGGCCAGACTCCATCCGGGGAAAGCTGCCCTGATCGCCACCCAACTTCTCAGCCTGATACTTGCCCCTTCATGAAACATCTCTGGAGTATATGCTGGGCCTCAGACCTTGTTTCTTTTGTTGATAACTTGACACACACACACACACACACACACACACACACACACACACCATGGGTTGGAGGCTAAAGATTTAAGCAAGCACAGAAAGGAACGCTCAGCAGGTCACCTGAGTCCCCTCACCTATTACTTTACAGAGATACAACCCCAAAACTTACAGGAGATCAATGGATTTCCTGACACAAGCCTCCCACCCAGCTGCAGGGAAGAGCATGGTGGGTTTGTTTTCTAGTGTTCTATGTTCTTGGACACATTCAAATCTACGGTGGGCATTTCCTAACATCGTTTTGTCAAATCGCATTTCTATCTGGCCTGGACATCTTCAGTATTTCCAGAGAATTCTCAGTTTCTTTAAAAGACCTCCAGTGACCTCCACATGGTCTCTGTGCAGCCAGTTAATTGGAGTTGATCATTTCTTCCCCAGTGCCTATCTCTGCCCATTTCACCGCAGGTGCACACACTAACCAAACACACTAATCAAACGGAGCTCATTCTGCCCATTTCTCTCAAGGCTGAACACCTGGGGTTTAAAAAAGAAGATAAAGAAAGGCATCCCAATGCCAGCAAAAGGGTCTCTGCATCCCGAAGCCATCCTGCCAGCCCACCATTCCCAGGAGTCACACTTGCCGTAGGAGTAGGCTGGGCATGAGGGCTCCAGAGCAGGTGCTATAACTGAGCCGGCTGATGCTTTGACAGCCAGCTTCCTTCATCCCACCCCAAGACACTGGCCAGGATACGGGCGCATGTGATTGAGTACCTGCCAATGGGCGAGGGGGCTATCTCTATTTCCCAAGGGGGACTGACTATATGAATGCAATGCAAGGGTGGTCCCCAGGAATGCCATGGTCATTTGTTTCTCAATCACTTCTCAGGGAAGATGACTTGGAGGGTCAGAGAAATGTAATTTGCCCCATAGCCTCAAGTCTGCGGCATTATGGCCTTGAGGGATATTTAAGGTTCCAGGGTGCATTCTGGAGATTCAGGGAAATAATTATTTTGAATGAGGAAGTATCTTGATAGTTTTACAATTTTTGCTTGATGCTACAAACAACAGACAGCTCCTTGGATGCCCTTCTACTTCTCGGTCTTTGTCATACATGTTCTATTTCTTTATAAAGAAACCAAGATTCATTGCAGATGAGAGAATTGCTCACTGAAAACAGCAGCATTTTTTCTATCACAATCTGATAAGGAATTGGACCCTGTTCCTTCCCACCTTGCAGGCTGCATTGCATCATCTGATGAGGTGCCGTACGGTACCTTTTAGATGATAGTCAAGACTTTTTAAAACAGCCGTTTACTTTCTCTGTATTTGCTATCCCCCGACTTCAACATACAGTTCTCCAAAAGAGAGTGATATGTGCTACACATGAAATATTCAAGCGCAATAATAGGACTGAAGAGATGAATTGTCATTAAAGTTTTAAGGGCCTGGGTATGATGGAACAGCAGCAGCCTCTCTGGTTACCAGAGGACTGTGAAGCCTTTGTCTCTTTGCAGATCCATGACCAAGGGCTGTTCACTGCACATGTAGTAGTTACCAAACTAATCCCATAGGTAGAGGTGATGTGGGTTGGACCCATCCAAACACCTGATTAGCTATTCAAAGGCTGCCACTCGCCCACAATCACTTGAAGAGGCTGTTGCATTCTAATGGTGCTGTCCCTCTGTCTGTCTGCATTTCTCTTTAGGATTTGTTTCTCAAGCTGCAGTTAGAAAAGGTGTGTTTGTCCCTTTTACAGGAGAGCACTCACGTAACTTTCTGAAATGAGGAAGTACCCTTCCAGTGTCTTTGGAAAAATCTCAAGGAGTTTAACATGTAACATTCAAAAGCATTTGGTTGATAATGTCTGCAAAGTCAAACGGTCAGGTTTGCCCTCTGTGTGAAGAATTCAAGAACTTCATAAGGCTTTGTCTGGGCTGAATGGGTGTCTTCTATTTCCAAAGTGGCTTTCACATTGCACTGTGGGTTACTCTGAATTAAATGAATACATTTCTCTCTTATATGATATATTCTGTGTATAAGGAGACATAAGCCTCTTACCTGTTTATGACTAGCTAGAAGGATTCTAAATAGGGACATTCTTTTTTTTTTTTTTTTTTTTTTTTTTTCTTTTAAAGATGATACTGAAACTCAAGACAATCCTCTTGCAGCAACATCCTGAATGTCGGGGTTACAGATGTGATCCTCCATACTCACCATGAGATGTTTGGAGTAATGGTTAGTTCTCTGCAGTTGGAAGAACAGTTTCTGGGCCTTTGAGATAATCCAGTGCAAGAGTTAAAAGCTTTCAGAGTAGCATTTTGCCTCCTCTGCTGTGCACAGAGCCATAGGATCACAACTCGTAGCTCCAACATGACGGTGTTAGCATGGAAAGGCTTTCAGAGTTCTGTCTTAGGACTGAAGGAAAGCGGCAGCGCCAGCATCAAGCTTGCACTAGCAGGCATCACAAACAGCTTGCACTAGCAGGCATCACAAACAAACGGTGAAACTCTGAGTTCTGAGCTTACTGAGAGCAGAACCTGCAAGTCTAGGCTCCAAGAATAAAGAGGAGAGCCGGGTCACTGAGTGCCACCAAGCTCACCAGCATGGAATGGGGCACATTTGTTGGTCACAGCAGACAGCCCTCCCATGGCTGCAGATAAAAGGCACTTGATTATGCCCTAGCTCAGGATTCTCTTCAGACACTTGCACACCTCCTGAGTGTCCCTGTTTTAATTAATTAGCTATGATTGTCATCAGAGAACCAGATGGCCCCTGAATGACAGTTCCTCTCCCTTCCCTGTCCCCTCAGAACTAAGTGTCTGCATTACAAACAGTAGTGACAGCAACAGCTCACATTTCCTGTTTTCAATGCCACAGCGTGGCCAGTCTGAGCACAGCAGCTACCAAAGCTTCCTGGGGTGGATTCCTATCTCAACCACCATCCGGTATGGAAACCGCAGCTCCCTGGTGTCAGGACAACCTAAGTGTCCACTTCAGGTTCTCATAAGGAGAGACGCCAGACTCTGGTGAACAAAGGGGGAGAAAAGGCAGCATCTCATACTGGACCACCTGAACACCTTTGCTGCTTCCAGGTGGCCGTGCATTCATTGTCACCTACGTAATCATCACTGTCACCCACATGGAAGCAGTGGTAACCAGTTCACTACAAAAAGTTCACAGGCCCTTGGGACCAAACCATCCTTATGTCTTGAGTGTCTGTGTAAAGTCTGGTCAGCAACTAAAGGAGTGCCACGTTTCTAAGATTTCATCGATGAGGGAAGCCCACAGGGATCACTGCTTATCTGAGGGGTGAAGTTAGAGAGAGGACTGTGCAGCCCAGATGCCATAGCCCAGGAGTCACATTAGAGCTTGCAGTCTGCAGCCAGGCCTGTGCAACCTTCTTAAAAATATATGTGATGTTTCATTAATTTTTTGAGAATGTTATACATGCACACAGTGTAGTTTGATCACATGTACCCCTCAGGCCTCCCCCCTAGCTCCTTCCAGATCCACTTCCAATACTCCCATCTCTCTCAACTTCATATAACTTGTCTGACTTGTGTCACTCATATGCTAAGAGGTGTGAGCCCATCAGCAGTGCCTGGATTGACTTACCAGAGGCCTTAAAGAAACTGGCTCTTCCCATCAGCTAGCCAACGGCTTCTCAGCCACATGTGGGCGCTCACAAAACACCATTCTCACTATTCCCTTTGCTGTATTGCTTCCTGGCTAGATCTTGTATGGACCTTGCATAGGCAACGAAAGCAGCTGTGAGTTCATGAGAACAGGAGCCCTGCCGTGTTCAAAAGACTCTGACCTCCTACACACACACACACACACACACACACACACACACACACCCTTCCTCTTTGATGGTCTCTAAGGGTAAGGACATTCTACCTTGTGTGTTGGGGTGGGGGTAGATACAGATATCCACTTTATTGCGAGCGTTCCAGAGTCACTTCCTCTCTGCACTTTGTCCAGTTGTGAGTTTTTACTTTAAATGCCCTCTGTCCAACATTTGGACATTGTAATTTCAAGTTATCTGTGATACTCACATTCAAGAATGGCACAATCAATCAAGTTACAAATATATACATATGTATGTGTGTGTATATATGCGTGTTATGTGTATATATATATATACATATACATATATATACAGATATATACAGATAGATAGATAGATAGATAGATAGATAGATAGATAGATAGATGATAGATAGATCTTTAAAGTAAGTGTGTTGTTTTGTGTCGGGTCATGTTCATAACTGTCCTGGAACACTCAGGTTGAACATACCACACCGTGGCAACAGACATTGTGTGTCCAAAGCTTTGTTAATTTGCAAGAGCTATATCCCAGAGGTGCCACAGCTTCATGGTTCCAAGGACAGACCTTCATTCCCCCACAGCTCTGAAAGCTAGACCTTGAAAGTCAAGATGTGACAGTGTCTGCTTCTCCTGAGACCTCTGTCCCTGACTTGTAGATGGTGCCTTCCCTCTTGGTTCTCACAACATTCTTCCCTCCGTGTGCGCCTGTCTGGCCTCTCGTGATGATATAGTCCTGTTTAATTAGGGCCTGTCTTGAGGGCTTCATTTTAACCTGATAGCCATTAAAGACTCTATCTGCAGATAAGGTCATGTCTCTAGGTTCCAAAGGTTGTAGGTTCAACATTTAAACTGGAATGAAGGAGACATACCCATAGCCAACCCATATGGGGATTTATTAACTAGTTCAACACCTTGGTTCCAGAGAGTCTGCTACTGGTTTGTAAAACATCATGAGTGAAGCCATGCTGTGAAGGCACAGAACAATGAATCTTGCCTGTAGTGCCACGCCAAGAAATACCAGCATACTCCAAGGGAAGCCAGGGAGCCTGTATCCTGCATAGTGTCAACTAGAGTTGGGGTAGAGAGTATGTCTGATTCACTCTAAGAGACAAAAGTTTTTATGCTTATGAGTCACTGTGTCGTTTTGTCCTGTGGTGCATGGAAGGGACAGAGATAATTACCAACAACGATGACTCTGCAGCTTGAAGTATCTATCGATATGCCTGACTATTTGAGGAAAAAAAAAAAATAGCTACTTGTTCTCCTATCAAGTAGGGCAGCAGGAGGACACAGACAGGACTCTGCATCCTAAAAATAGCCCCACACCAATCCAAGAGCTCCGTCGAGAGCTCCCACCCCCAGTACCTAGCACAGTTAATAATAGGAGCTACTGACTCTCCTGCCTTGCGAGTCCAGAGAACCAGAGTTTGCTGGAATAGGATGCGGGTGTGTGTTTGCTTATCTTTCTGATGTAACTGATGGGGAGATCTTTCTGTTTGAAGAGACAACAGCTTGTCATTACTATTGTGTCACGGGATACTTTGTTGCAATTCTGATAGTAACACTGCCATTAGACTCTATTTTGTCCTCTACCACCTCTTTCATCCCCAGGGATGATTCCTCTGGACCCACGTTTAGAGGCAGAATAGCCACCCTAGTACCCCAGCCATGTTGGGAACAGATAAGGAACCAGCCATAGTATCTCTCATGTAAAAATAATAAAATATTTAATAATGATGATATAATAGAATAAATGAGTCACTTATATGGGTCCTCCATGCACAGTTCAACTACTTGGTTGCTAAGGAGAAACAGGGGAAGGTGACCACATGACTGCTTGTCCTTTCTTCTCTGCCAGCCATTCTCACATGTGGGGATACATTATGTCCCTGATGATCTTAACTCTTCCAGGGCCAAGGCCCAGGCTTCAGAGCTTGACATCATGGTCTAGGTGCAGACCTTGGAAGATGCTGCTGGCCAGCCTTTCCTTGGCCATTGTGAAAGCAAACCCTTCCTTCCCTATGACCACTTACACAGCCCAAGGAGGAGAAGGCTGGGAGAGAAACAGTGTGCTCAGGTCGATGCACTCAGTATCCCCAGGTCCAGCTGGGCAGAGCTGGAGATGGGGAGCGGGCACCATCTGTGCATAATCCATTAGTTGGAACATTTTCAAGGCGTGTACACTGAGCCCTGGGACTTCTGGGTTCTATTGTTGGAAAAGCCCATGGAGAACCGACCTGCTTTGGAGAGCTCACTATCAGTTAGAACAGTGCACAGCATGTTTGTAGCAGTGATTGCTTTTTTTTTTATTTTATTTTATTTATTTTTTTTTTTTTTTGTAATTTTTTTTTTGAGGAAGTGCACATAGTAGAATGTTCACAGACCTGGCAAATGGACAGGTGATCTGAATGTGCACCAGGTACTTCAATGGGAAGCGTCTCCTGCTGCTTTAAGTGACATTTTCAAAGGTAACATCCAACTTAAGGAAGCCAAGCCTTGACAGGGGCTTGCTCATTCTCCCAGTGTGCTTTGTTGCTAAAAGGTAATGATGGGTATTTCCAACAATTGATCAAGAACTCACTGTAATGGCAGCAGAACTTCCAGCAGGGACCATGCTTTTCCACCTGGTAAGTGGGTGCAGTGGCTCAGATAACCTGTTGTGTCCTCATTGCCGCCTGGTGAGTGTGATGAGGTTTGATTGATTAGTTATTTCCCTCCTTGACCTCCACATCAGTCAGCCACCACCCACTTGCTGAAGGTCTACCATGATTTGTAGTGATAACACTCTTGACATTCTTTGTCTTCTCTCTACTCTGTGCACTGTCCCTGGTCATCTTCATGGCTTGTTAATCCCATGAGTCTGGGACCATCCAGGAGGAAAGGCCGGCGAGTGAGGGTGGGTGAGATCAGGAAAGTAGCTAGTAAAGTGTGTCCTTCCCCAAGCAGCAAGGCAGCTGTACTCAGGGGATTCACACTTGGAGGGATCATCATGTGTGTTCTCCAGTCTCCCTATAGCTTCTGCCCTCCCCCCACCACCACTTGCATGCAAATCTCTTTTGTTCAGACTACACATTATGAACCTTCTAGAACACAGCCATAGTCTGCCAGTACGGCTCACCTCAGTGGCAATCCTCCATCTCCTATGGCCCCCATTGGAGTCCCACCAGCCCTTTCTGGAATGCCTTCTGGCCTTGGTCACTGGAAAGAGCCCCTGTCCATCCTTCAGAACTCTGCCAACATACCGGCTCCTCCAGTCACAGTAATGGCTTCCTCCCTGAGCCCACCTGCATTGTCTGCAAAACACCCCTTTTCTGCTTGTGCTCCTAGATGTTGACAATTGTTTTCCTTGTCTTCACAGTGTCCCTCAGTCTGGGCAGATTTCCCACACCCTTCACATCCCCCTTTCTGCAATGTAATCTAATAATGAGAATACGCATCAGGTGATTCTGCTGTCTGTGAAAGATTGTGGGTAGAGAGAAAGAAACTCAACATTGGCGTCGATGGGCCTTTCTGTTTTGAGGGTCCAGAGGCTTGCAGCTCCAGTCCCTGAGATCTGGGGGCCTGTTGCTCCAAGCTTTAGAAGCCATAGACTTGGTGGCACTCAGCAGCAGGGGTGCTTTCTCATGCTCCAGCACAGCATAGACCTCAGATGCCGGGGCCCTCAGTGTTATAGTGACTAGTGTTGTAGCTCCGAGATCTAGGGTGTGAGGATGCTCAACCCTTGACAGTGACTGGCACTGCAGTTCTCAGGCCTAAGGTGCCTAAGACCTTTGGTCCCGGGGCAGCTTCATAGACTTCTTCCAGAAGCCAAGTCCTGTATCTTTCTCATCTTCACCTCTTCCAAGCCCTCTGCTGTTTCTGCCCCCAGAAAATCACTCAGATGTGTCCGCTCTTCTTGTGATTACCACTGCTGTGGCCAGCACCTGCTACCACCTTCCCCTCTTCATGCACCAGCTCAGCCCGCTGGGATAACGCTAACGATCAAGTGTAAGCGAGGGAAGGCTGCTGATAAATGCCTTTCATTGCCTAGATGTTGCAACACCAGAGGATGGCTGGCATAGGAGGCTTCTCCTCGCTGACTCCAAGCATGAGGAAGCAGCCTGTGTTAATAGCTAGAGAGGGAATTTGGTAAGGGCACCTGCCAATTACCATAGTCCTGGATGCAAATGAAAGGTTATAATTGCACCAGTCACTGTGGTCCCTCATGCAAATCACTGAGTGTTTGTGCCAGCTACCAGCTTTCTGCTGGGCCACTAGGGAAGAGCTTCATCCTCACCTAAGCAAAACTGGACTGCAGGATCATCTAGAGCTCCCCACGGCTTGTAATGGCAAGAGGTCAGCTGCAAGCTGTTTTGAAACAGCCTTTGGCAGCAAGCAGCTGTGGTTGCCATGTAGCTTCCTCAAGGTATCATGGCAGTGTTCAAAGCAGCCAGTGCTGGCTAGAGGACTGTCCAGCTGGCTGCTTGGCTGATAATCCTTGGCTTCAGGCATCTGCATCTGGGGCACAAGATAAGTGTCTAACAGCTGTCGGTTGGGGAGTGAAACTGTCCCAGCATTTTAGTTTATTTAAAGGGAAAAATAAACATTAGGAGGGGTGTTTAGAGTAAAGATGTCTCATTAACATTAGCCATGTTTTGAGCATGCTCTGACGATGCCCACAGTCACCGCAGGGAGAGTGGGGCCCCTCTACTTGATCGCCTTCCCTAAGAGCCAACTGCTTGCACAGTTGTTTCCATGGATCCTTCCATTAAATCCTAACAGTAGCCTATGAGGTGGGTGCTGTTTTCATTCTCACTTTACAGAAGAGGAAACCTAGCACTCTCGGGTGAGGACTCCCGTGTCAGAAGCAGAAGGGGGGAGAAAGAGACAGGGCTGAGGCACCATCAAATGCTCCAGGACCACAGCCATCCATTCTAGTGGCTGCCTAGATGGCAGCCACCACTCCAGTGCCATACCAAGCTTGTTTGTTCACCATAGATGACTGTGCATGGCACAACGGCCTTCACACTCACAGAGCCCATGTGGCTGCAGCTCTCAGGACTGAAGCAGGGGAGGGGCAGTGTGTCCATCAAACTGGGGCCATGGCTCTGACGAATTAGCAAAACCCAAACTCCACAGAAGCTTGTTGAGTCTATTGTGAGAATGGTAAGCATGCTTCAATTCTTTGAAACTGTAAGAGAAAGATAATTATCACCGTTTTATTTCTCCTCTATACAAAAGAGAAAGGAATTTTAAAGATTCTGAAAATAACTCAAGAATGAAGTGCTTTTTAAAGATAATTATCACATTGGCAAAATCAGTAAGATTGAAGAAATTACTACTTTACATATAATTTCTGTAAAATAAATACCAATTCCCCGTCACAATATTTGGCAAGCATCTCCCCTCACACCCAGAAAAAATTGTTAGGGTTTTGATGAGGGAGATAAGGAAATGCTATCTCTATAGTGATAAGGTCACATCTCGAGTTAAAATGTGCTCAGCCCATTCAGGAATTGCAGAGAAAAATCTCCAGATAAATGCCATTAAGGGTACTTTCTGTTTTTAATCTTGAAAATCAGACTTCTCAAAAAATTCAGAATATGGAGTTACAGATTTTCCTTTATCACAGCAGCAGTAAATATCAGTGTTTTCAAGGGCAGAGTCGTATTTGGACCTGATGGGAACACTTCTGACAGCCACTGTGACTTATAAGAGTCAGGAATGGCGTGTTGTGGCTTCACGAGAAAAGTTAGCTGGGATTTTGATGTGATTATTATCAAATACATATCACTTCAAGCATTCATTTGTGTAGAGGTTAACACCACACCTTATACAATGTTCCTTTCCAGGCAAGGGAACATGGAGATACTATAGGAGAAACCTACCAAGAATGGAGTTTGTTACAAATGTATTGAGTTATAGATGTCTGGGCTTTTTAAGAGTTATCAGAATATCTCTGTATAATACTATATGCTATTTCCCCTTCCTTGGAAGATACATAGAATAGTATGTGAATCATAGTCCTGCTGGGTTTGTTGTTGTTTTTGTTTTGTGTGGGGCACATGCATTAGACACTGGAGCACAGCCCATCGCCAAACAGGAGAAGAGACAATTTATCTTCACTGCCCATCTTTTAAAAAAGAAAACAAAAACAGTCTCTCGTCACCAAATAGGCTAGACTGTCTGGTAAATGAGCCCAGGGGGAACTGCCTGTCTCTTGCTGGAGTTTATGGGTTGCAAGGCAAGGACAGTACCAGCTACCCCACCTTCTCAGCCTCTCACAGTCAGAATCCCTTCCTACAGCACATGCCTGCAGGTGTCTGAGGACATGTCAAGGAGTGAGTGTCTGTCACCTCTTCTTCTTGTCTTTGCTCTCTTCCTTCCAGGTTGGCCTGGAGAAGGCAGAGGGCCAAAGCAAGGTTCCTTGCCCACAGTAGCAAGGCTGTGTTCTCCAGGGACAGCACCTGCACTCCATGTACAGGCAGACAAGCAGGACACTAAAGGTGTCTGAATCCAGCCCTGTGCTCGGTGCCCTTTGATTGACTTTATGATGGATGTTATAAAGTATAACAATCTGAGAGAACTCGGAGAAGAATTCTTTTTTGACTGTATCAACCCATAAAATTACATAAAACTTTAAGGACATTAACTTAATTCATAAATAAGACTAACCTGATAAAAAGTGATCTTGAACTCTACTGAATTGAATTAGGATGATGATTTTATTAGTGATCTCATTTTAAAAGGATCCTGACATCTGCCTTTCATTAGCAGGGGCGATGGAGGTCTTGTGTTTGTCCCTGAGGGTCAGGCAGGAGAAATAAAGATTCCTGGAGCCTCTCCCCAAAACATGTGGCCCCTGAAATGTCACCTCCATGGAATATGCCTTTAGAAGCACAGAATAAAACATATTAGGAAACTATGGTGGTTGGCTGCAGTTACTACATCTGTAATATGATGAGCTGAACTGTGAGGTCAAATGACACTCCACTAACACACTATCAGGACTAAGAGACACAGCCAGCAGTCCTCACATCCTACAGTCATTAGCCTCTACCATGTTTACAAATGTGGACGGCTATGATGTGAGCTTTTTAGGATGTGGAATTACTTTTTTGTTTGTTCTATTGTTTGGGTCAGGATCTCACTCTCTGCCCAAGCTATCATGGAACTCACTGTGTGATTCAACTTGGCATGAAGCTCAGGACAGTCCTCCTGCCTCAGCCTGACAAGTGCTAGGATTACTATTGTTGACAAAGTTATGGCTTTGTTATTGTGATTTAATTTGGAGAAAGTTAGTGAAGGTAAAGAGGCTTTTCCCATTCAGAGTCACAGTCCCTAGGAGCACTTGGGTCACAGCCCCTGAGAGCACCTGGGTCACAGCCCCTGGGAGCACTTAGGTCACAGCCTCTGGGAACACCTAAGTCACAGCCCCCTGGGAGCACTTGGGTCATAGCCCCTGGGAGCACCTGAGTCAGGTAAGAAGCTTCAGGTGGCATCTGCTTTGAGATTACAGCAGTTTTGGGAATGCTCCTAAGGCTTATCCTGAAGCACATAGTCAGAACCTTAGGGAGAATGGGTTACAGCCCTCATGTGTCTAGGTTCTTCCATGTTACTGTTTGGTGAGGTTAAAAACAATCCTGTTTCTGGAGGTAGACTGGGGCTCTGATCTCATTATTCCTCCTGACCACACCTACTGCTAGCTGCCTCCCCTAATGGCAAGAAGCCCTCAGGCCACCACACACAGGCTGAAGTATCAGTGCCTCCTGCCCATAGACATCCAGTTGGCTCGAATTTCCCACACTAAGCCCCAATTCAATCTGAAGAAAGGGTACCCCTTTTCATTCTCTCGCCACTGCAGTCTCTGGATGAGTCCCTGTCACAGCCTTTGTGAACTTCATTTCACCCCATCACACACTGACTTGTGATGGTGACCTACCCAAGACTGACAGCTGGGTCATATGGCACTCTAGTTATTGCCTTTCTATTGGAAGTTGGGAGTTTTCACCTGTATAACTGTACTCGACTCTGGTCCCCTAAGAATCCTGTTCTATGGCTGAGAAACGGCTCAATGGCTGAGAGGGCTTGTTGACCAAGCATGAACATAAATTCAGATCCAAGCATCCATGTAAAAAGTCAGATGTGGCCACTCAGGCTGTAGTGTCATCAGTGAGCAGGGAAAGGGGGACTTGCAGGGTACAAAGGTAAAGAATCACTGGGGTTTGCTGGCCTCCAGGCTAGTTCTAGGAAAGGATTTCATCTTTCCACAGTAGTGGAGTCTACAAGGATAACTTGACCAATCTGGGGCCTGGGTGTGTTGCCATAACTACCGATGTAGGCATGATGTGTTTTTGAGCATCCTGACCAGCAAATAGAGATAGTTCTACATGGCATCTCAGACTGTCTCCTTATGTTTATTTTCCATGTTTATTCGTATTTAGCATTTCTTTCACTGAGTCTAATCTCACTTGAAAGCTTTTCAGTCGTCCTATCCTGCACGAAATCGTGAGACTTCCATTTCCACCTTCGCTCCAGTCACATCTGCAGCACTGAGAGCACGCTCAAGTCTTAGCATCCTGCTGGCTTTTCCCATTATCATCAGAGATCCTTAAAAAGTTAGCCAAAGCCTCCCAGTCCTAAGAGAAGGACAAACCCAGGTTCTGCAGTAACTGTCAGTCAATGGTGATGTTCTGTGTCCCTGGTGGGAGCCAGTGCCTTAATGGACATAAGCAAGGGTGACTGTGAGTTGACCTTCTCAGGACTGTTGAATGACCCCATGCCATCTCTATAATCAGAAGAAATGCATAGTCTTCAGAATTAATAGCTTATTGGTGTGGTGGTTTGAGTAAGAACGGTCCCCATGGATGCATATATTTGAATGTTTGGCTCTTGGTTTGTAGAACTGTTTCGGGGAAGGGTTAAGATGTGTGGCATTGTTGGAGGAGGTGTGTCTCTTGAGGGTGGGCTTGAAGGTTCCAAAGCCCAGGCTATTCCAGTTAGAGCCTCTCTCTCTCTCTCTCTCTCTCTCTCTGTTTTCCCCTCTCTTTCACTCTGTGTATATGTGTGTGTGTGTCTGTGTATTTCTGTGTTTTGTGTGTGTGTGTGTATGTGTGTGTGTATATATATATATGTTTCCAACTTGGAGATAAGGCATAAGCTCTCACCTAATGCTCCAGCCCCATGCCTGCCTGGTGCCATGCTAACCCGAATGTGGGACAAACTGCATGGAGGATGCCAAACAAGCTGTCCTCGGAGTTGTCAGAAAAAAGTAGGGGCTTGACCCACAGAGGTTCGAGTCTCTACTTCAAGTGCTGAAGACTAAGCCTCTAATTTGTGTTCAGCTTTAGAATAGAGTGTTTAGGAGTTTCTGGAAGGGATTTTGGCATAAGACACAAGGAGCCAGCAGTCTTAGGAAACAAGACAAGCTCACTGATTTCATGGGCCCCTAAGTGTGACAAGACTGAACCATGATATACCAGGCCCTCAGTGAGCACCAAGAACCCTGGCTCACTATCCTTTCTATGGAGCACAAATCCCAAGGGCACCTTCTTCCCTTCACATGGTCCCTTGTTGGAACATCATCATTTAGGATTTGCCAAGGGTCCAAGACAGACTCCTAATTAGAGAAATTTTACCCAGCCTGCAGACTGAATAAGTGAGCCCATCAGAGGATTCAGGAAGTGCAAAGACCACCCAGCCCTCACTGTGCTGCACCGAGGGCAGAACAAGTTTCTCTACAGTTATGGAACCACAGATCAGAATCTGATGGGAGTGCCCACACTTTACCATTAAGTTAGGATTCCCAGCAAGGCTAAGGGGAATGTTAAAGTCCTGCTGCAGGGACATGGTTGACATTTCCAACTCTATGAAATACACTGTGAAAGACTACTTTGTAAAAATTGGGTCTCAATATAAATAAGACATTGGTACCAACTAGTCCTGTAAGTCAAGCTCAGTGGAATGGGACAAAGCAGGACACGTACTCCATCTTGTCTTCCAGAGGCATATGTCTGTACTCCACTCAATGTTTGCCACTTAACTTTTCCTTTGCATATTACTCTTTCTTACATAATTATGAGAACTAGTACAATCTTAATTTTGTGTTGATTCTTAGTTTTCTTCATCCCCTTTAGTTCTTTTTATTTTTCTGCCTCCTGCTGTTCTTTTAAATCAATAAGTGATAACATTCAGAGATGAATAATGTTTTCGTGCAGAATATTCAAGAAGGTTTTCACTTTGAGTCGAGTGAGTAAATCCTTCATTCATTACTTTTGCACACCACATCTTAAACGTGGCATATGTTTGGGGTACAGAAACAACAAGAAGAAAATGAGCCACATGAAGAGATATAGGGGTACACAATGTGTGCTCAGAACAGAGGAGGGGGAGGGCATGTGACAGGTGATACCCCCATTTCTCCTGGTTCATGGTACAGTGGTGCAGATTTGTGATAAGATTCTGTAGCTTCATTCTAGAATATTCCTAGGGCTTCTAAAAGGAAATGCCTTAAACTGCACACTGAGCAAAGTTAGAAAAGTAGGCCTAGTGACCAAGGTCACATGCAAACTAAGAGCCCAATGATTTGTGTGAAGCAGAGATGGGTTTTGCACCATCTGCTTGTGCTATGAGGATTCTTTTCCTTGTGCAATTCTGAGTTTTGCATATGAGTGACAAATTCCTCCTTGGACAACATTTCAAATACCAGGTGATGAGATGCTGTCTCCAGACAAAAGAGAACTGAGAAATAGTGCAAGTGGCTACCACACACACCTCCTGGGTGTTTCTCCACTTGTCTGCCTAATGTTCAAGGCTTCATCACAAGTGTCTGCTTCACTGGTGGTAATGGAGGGTGCTCACTCCTGGCTGCATTGCCCAGCTAGAGAAGGCCTTGGACAGCACATGGAGATCACCAAGAGGACTCTTGGATCTGAGATGCTGGCAGAAAGTGACTGAACTCTGGAAGGCATGGCAGGAGAGGCCAGCATGGCCCCAGAGACTTCATTGGTTATAGGACAACAATCCCAGGGAACCCCAGTGCAAAGCTAAACACACTAATGGCCCTTTGAGAATGGATTCCCTCTAACTCAGAAGGCAGATCTTTTTCCCTCTGGTATTTAGCCCTTCGGAGATGAGCATTCAGGACTCTTAAGGGCCGATGTCCTATTACCCAGAGAGAAACTACAGCTTGGAGGGATAACGAAATTCACTCTTACGTGGGACTTTAGAAGCCTTGGCACAGGATCAGGACACTTCTTAAACAGTACAACCAGTTTCTATTTTGTAGACTTTCCAAATTTCAGAGCTAAGGAGAGTTATCTGGCAATCAGGAGCTGCTGCCTCTCTATAAGAGACAATATTTTCATTTCATAACAGGAAGTCAGGAGGGGAAGGAAAGATGGGTAGTCACCCAAATCCCTCGTGCCAGGTTCCTGTGTTTCCAAAGTTTGGGAGCACCTCATGGTCCCCATGGACCTCTGTACCACATTAGGACATGTTCCTTGCTAGCATGCCTTCCTTTTGCTTGCTACCCTGAGACAATTTGCAGAGACCCAGACTTGAACTACACACACACACACACACACGCACACACACACACACACACACACACTACAGCTGGCTTGGTGTTGGGTCTTAATGAATCCTTGCTTTCAGGCTTCCTCCTTCAAAAATGAGGGCAAGTGTCTACCTCCAGCCTGCTTTAGGACCCCGTGATCTGTGATGTGAGGTATTTTCATTGACTGGGTCACAATCCTCCTTCAGTGTCCCAAAGTCAAAGCTCCCTAGTGTGTCCCCCCGCATCCATCCTCCCTGAAGCCTCTTCCCTTCTTCCCCCTCCTGGCTCCTGTGAAGTGAATGCTAGCCTTCCATCCCCAGAGCATTCTCTTGCAGTTCCCTTGAATAGCCAAGCCATGTGTCCCCACACCCAGGAGAAAACAAGCCCTTAACATGTCTCCATGGTACTCACAAGCCATTGCAAGACGCGTCTGTGAAAGCACTGTTGCTCAGCCATCTGTGTTTGGGTTCAATTCTCATTCGTCAAATGTAGAGAAATTCATAAAAATATCCCCCTCCAGGGTGCAGGGAGGGGGGAGCTGGCAGAATCTTGGAATTCCTTGGACCTAGCAGACACTCACCTAATGAAGCAGGGAAGGTGCCCTTGGGGTACAGCAAGATTATGAATCATTAGGGGAAAGCTGGAGGGTGCTGAGTGCCTGGTAATTGCAGTGTCGGAAGAGTGGACATTTTTAGCAACAAAGCCACACTCCGCGCAAGGACGTTCTGTGGTTGACACCAAGGACAGAACAGTTTCACTCCCTGGCACCATGAGCATTTCATGCAATTTGAAGTTCCTGCTTTTCTCTCAGCATCACATTTGCCAGTCAAGGTATTTCTGTGAATGTGAATTGGCTCTATGGGGTTTTGTTTGTGGCTGGCAGCCTTTGAAGTGCTGTATTGCTGATTGCCTGGAAATGGGCAGATGGACACTGGAGAAGTGAACCAATTCCTCACTGTCCTGGCAGCATAGTCACAGTGAAATTTAGCCATGTTTGAAGATCCCTCTAATAGCCTTTGGTTCCTTCTTCAAGTGATAATATTTTTCTTGCCTGGTTACAGTCACATCCAAGAACCATTAGGAATTGGTAATTCTCACAGTCTGATTGAATCGAACACTGAGCAACCCCGAGTGAAGAGTGCAGACCACTTCCAGGCATATCAGGGAGGACATCTTTGTTTATTAGTGTGAACCTTGCATCTGTACTTACTTTACTCAAAGGCAGCGGCATTTGTTAGAATATCCCCAAACATCACCGCCAGCCTGCCACCAAGGCTCAAGAACAGACTGCGATCACCCTTCCTTCAGGCTACCAGCAGAAACTGATAGAGTTCATGCCTCCAGCCACCCCACACTTCATCTGCGTTCTTTCTCCTTTGAACTCTGCAAGAATGAGGCAGGCTTGGTTTCCTTCACTGAAGTCTACAGAGGGCTGCAAAGCTGCCAGAGGTCTGGCTGCACCTCCTGGGTCCAGCTGCTGACCACCTAGATGGCTCTAGGCATGTTTCTACACATGGCCACCAAGGCTGGCCAGTCCCAGACATTTAGGAGAGTCTCCACAAACCTCCTGCTAGCTATCCAGATAGCTAAGGCTGAAAACATAGGCGAAGCTCAGGGAATCCCGTGCAAAGGGGCGAGGAAGGATTCTAACAGAGGGGTCAAGGACACCACAAGAAAGTGGCCCACGAATTCAGCTAAGCAGGGCCCAAAGAAATTGAAGCAACAATCATGGCTCTGATGGCAACAATCTTCATGTGTGATATGGTTGTGTAGCTTGGTGTTCTTGTGGGACTCCTAACAGTGGGAGCACAGGAAGTTACTGACTTTGTTTTGGTTTGGTTTGGTTAGTTTTTGGTTTTGCCTGCTTATGGGACCCTTTCCCTCCTACTGAGTTAGTTACCTCACCCAGCCTTCCTTAATGATGGGATGGCGTGCCTATTCTTTTTGTTTGTTGTTTTTTTCAAGACAGGGTTTCTCTGTGTAGCTTTGGAGCCTATCCTGGAACTTGCTCTGTAGACCAGGCTGGCCTCAAACTCACAGAGATCTGCCTGCCTCTGCCTCCCATGTGCTAGGTTTAAAGGTATGTGCCAACACTCCTGGCTGTAATGTGCCTACTCTTAACTACAACTCAATATACCATGTTTGGTTGATCTCCCTGGGAGACCTGTCCCTCTCCCCCCCCCAAAAAAAAGGATAGGCTTGGTTCTCTGTGCGTACATGCATACACATATGTGTGCAAGTGTGTGTAAATATAGGTGTATGTATATATGTATCTAAGGTATTTGTAAAGTTAACATGGATATTTAAAATACTTATGTAAATTTTTATTCAAATAGAAGGCATGCAGATATTTACATTTTAACTTCAGGGAGATATCCCCAATGTTTGCAATATAACATTTAAAATTATCTTTAATTTTTTCTTCTTCTTCTAAATATACCTAACCCTAAAAAGAAATTAAACAACAAATGGTATAAATGGATTTTGTGTTTTGCTGCTTGCTGACTTCAGTCATCCACCCTCAAAATAGAAGCAATCTAATGGAGAAATAGATGGTTCCCTGGTTCCATCCTTCAGGGATGCTTCTTGATAAAGCTGGGGTGGGACCTTACCTCCATCTTTAGCAAGCCAGGCATGGTGGCACACACCTTTAATCCTTGTATTTGGGAGGAAGAGGCAAGATGATTTCTGTGTGTTCCAGGCCAGCCAAGGCTACATAGCAAGACAGACACACACACACACACACACACACACACACACACACACACACACACACACACAGGAGGAGAGAGAGAGAGAGAGAGAGAGAGAGAGAGAGAGAGAGAGAGGTGACATTGAGGAAGCTGGTGGTAAGGGGCTGTGCTACCATTCTGGTTCAGCAGGTGAACCAACAATGATAACAGAATTTCACCAAAGACTCAGAATTACCTGACAGGTATAACATAACATTTTATCAATGTCCTTTCCAGGGGTCCTCTCTGTCCCTCCATAGTCCCACACTGTCTGGGCACAAACAAGCCAACTCTAGTTTGGTGTGGTGGTCATTATCACTCTAAATTCTTCCTGTGACTGTTACAGGCCTGTTTCCTCCTGTAAGGGCCAGGAAGACCCTGGACAGGACGTCAGCATGGAAGATTGTGGTGGCGTGTTGGTTGTCTGACGTCTATGGCTCTCTGATTAGAGGGCATCCTAGATTTTCGTGTGAAGTCTATGCAGCAGCTTGAAAGTGAGGAGTGAATGCTTTCAGATTCCACTTCTCAGAGGCCATGCACTTTCTCAGCATTCCCATGTGATCACATGACCCACACACTTACACAGGACACAGGACAACCCCTGCACAGTGGCCTGAAACTCACACATCTTTCTGCCCATACCTTCTTTCTGGTCATTTACCTCTTTAAAGACTGCTAGCCGCACCACACCTCCCTGAAAGAACAGAAGTACCTTGGATGACTGAGCAGACAGACAGCATCCTGGAGCCCCTCCCTGTCATCAACAGCATGCATAGTACATAGACTACACTTCAGATTTCCTCCTGTGCTCATTACCATAAACAAAACCTCACAAGTGGGGTGCTGTTTCAAAGGGTGGGGTCATGCTGCTTACTTATTGAACAGATATCAGCAAGTTGCCCCAGGAGAAGTTACCATTAAGGAGCCCCTCACCTCTTCACCCTATGATCATTGGCACTGGTAAAGCATGGCTCGTTTTTTTACTTATATTCTCTTATACTATTGAGGCTTGGCATCTGCACATTAAGTTTCCTGGTTGCTTGGGTTTTGTTACCAGTTTCTTGGAACTCCATCATTTCTAGTTCTTTTCCCCTGTGGACATTTCTCTGTTCTCCTCCTCCAGAAAAATGAATCCTGGGTTGAAAGTAGTTACATCCATCTATCCTTGGTGGTAGATGCTGGGTATAGACCACCTTCCTCCAAGCTCAAACAGAATGTAATATGTCTGCACCAATGGCTGTTGGTTTCCCTTCTCTTGGAGTCTCTCTCCATCACATGGGCAAAGATCAGCTTCACTTCTCTGCACATGGCTTTCTTATCCAAACTCTTTGTAGCTGATGAGAAAATTTCCATTATTTGTCAAGAATTTTACTCATAGCAGAAAACTCTGTTCCCAACAGGTACACAGGCCTGGCCAGTGGCCTGCACTTCAGAGCCAAGTCTGATACAGGTGTGGCTCCTGCATCAGCTCTCCACCCTGACCCTGAGCCCATCAGGTCCACAGCCCCTTCCTAGCTGTACCTGACACTGCTTGGCTTGCATTCCCTTATGGGAAGCATCCATGGAGCCAGTCCAGTTGTAAAGGAGATGGAAACATAAGCATTACACAGCAGTTTGGGGGTGCCAGTGTTCCCTGTCATGTCACATTCATCAAGAGTAGCCTGGCTTCACCTCTTCTGCAAACTCAAATCCTGCAGTTTTCAAACAGCAAAGTCGGTGTGATGTTGTGCCTCGGTGACAAGAAAACCCCCAATAACACAAGCACAGGTGAAACAAAGCCAGGGAGACATGGACTGGGGCCCTGCAAATATGAAGAGTGAGTGAGGATGATTTTTTGTTAGCCTTTAAAGCATAAAGCAAGCCAAAGTCAATACCACAATAGCAAGGCAGAGGGGAATTAATTTCGCTTTGCCAGTGTACAAAATACACCTGGATGAACTTGCCATTATGAGGAAAGGGAGCTTTGGTGACATACTGTTTCACTCCTTTTAATATCCCCTAATGCTATGCACAGTAGCTCGTCCATGGTGTCACCAGCGAACAGCCACTGCACTGCCCACTTTAAGTGGCATTGGTGAATTTTTACTGTGAAACCCTAAGTGTCCTGAAATTGCTTCCCTTGTGAAGGATATTCACAGAGAACCTTTTATCAGGATTTGAGTGTGGCTGAAGGTCCAGCTCTGTGGGGTTAAGATGGGCATGCATGTGAGATCTAATAGCACATAAGGTTAACATAACAATAGTCATTGAGGCCATGTTGGTTACCTGGCTAGCAGAGAGTCAGGACTCTCGGGACGTTAGCAATGATGACAGCATGTATAGCATGGTGGCAGCTGGCTATTCCATAGCTCAGTGAGGCTGCATGCCCTGGCTCATTGAAAAAGTATGGAAGGATTCCAGGAGTCCATGAGGGGCTGACATTTCTGGTGAATATTCAAGCACCGTGGGGTTCAGCTCTGATTCTACAACTAGACAAAGGTTTATGGTGCTGCCCTGCTACCACAGAGAAGTCATCTGCCCCCAATTCTCCAATCGTTCGTTCGCAAAAGTACAACTGTACTTAAAATTAGCCCAGCTATCATGTGTGAAAAACCACCTGGTACACATTGAGAATTGGTGATGTTTACACTAAACTTCTAATGGTGGTGTAAGGGCTACATCCTGTAATAGGAGGATAATTCTACAATAGACACTGTGTGTCGGCTCCATGAACTTGTGTGAGCACTTACCAGAATGCCAGGGGTAGAGCTGTGCAGGGCTTGCGGAACTCAGTTCATGAGCAATTAGTCAGATATCAGGGTCAGGGGTTTTGCTATAAAGTGGAATGAAACGTGAACGCAATCATAAACTCTACAACCCAACATTGCACAGTCTACAGCTGGCTGTGTGAATCTGTGCCCCTTAAACCTTGCCTCGGTTTCCCTCTCACCAGGAGAGATTTTGGAACCCTGACCCAGATGAAGACTGGGAAGTATGCACACTTCCTCAGAGCAGGGTCTGGCATGAACTTTACCAGAGTATACAGTAGGCACTGTTTGAAGGCTCCTGGGGATGTTCAGAAAACCTGGTGGAATTCTTTTCATTAGTGTAATTCTTGCTCAAAAAGCAAAGGCTGCGTTGCCATGTACTCGTACAAATCAAGGAACTGTCAGAACATACCCTCAGAAATGATGTGGGAGTACTAGCAGCCGCTCCGGTTACTTGTGGAGAATGTCTTTTTCGTTTTATTAGGTCAGAGAGAAATCAGCCTGTCAGGCTAGAAACTGGAATTTTGGAATCAGCTTCTTCGTTTGATTGCGATCTTAAGTCTGGTTTTTTTTTTTTTTTTTTTTTTTTATGGTAGTAGAACACTGTGTTTTGGACTGAGGTCCCCAACTTGTTTTGGCAACACATACTGAGCTGTTTCCTGCCATATCTCTGCCCCATTTCGTTGGCAACATGAAAAGACACTAGGTCTCATTTACCCTGGAGCCAGCCCCGGTAGCTCGGAGTACCTGTATGACACCAGCAGATTTGAAAGAGTTTTTAACAGACATAGTGCAGCCCTCAAATCATATGGAGCGTTTCTTCTCCTCCAGCTGGCTGCAACACACTGTGTGGTTGGTATTTTCTTTGTACTCGGGGCTCTGAATTGCACAAGACATCATGTTAGTAGACAGTGGGGAGTAGGAAGGCAATGTGGGTGGTGTGGGGGGGGAGGGGGGGGGTAGAAGTAAAGGGACAACTGGAGGAGGCTGGGGTGGGGTGGAGAGAGCCGTAAAATAGAATGTTCTGGTCCTTGCTGGCTAGGACCTGGAATCCCCAACCCTCACAGGAGATGCCTGTGCTGAAGGTGCGGGGAGAGCAAGCAGAATAATCTGGAAGCACTGAGCTTCCAACAGGAAGGTACCCAGGCCTCGGGGGGGGGGGGGGATAGTCTCTGCTGGTGGCTGCTGGATTTCACAGCCAGGCCTGACTTTGGAGATAGGGTGATTCTGTAAAGTGTATTGGGATGACCTGTGTGAAGGGCATCACACCTACTTAAGTGACTCAAAACAAGCACTCTGGAGCCTTTGAAATCAGGACGATGAGCAGTCTGCTGAGTGTCCTAAGACCCTAGGGATCCTCGCCCCCTTACTGTCTGCAGTGGCTGGTGGGGGGTGGTGGAGGAAAAAGTCTTCGTTCTTGCTGAGTGGCTGTTTGTTTCTGCGCCTACAGCCTGTCACCTCATTAGCGCCTCATTAGCAGACACTGCACAATACAGTCCAGAGGGTGTTCTCGGGGCAAATGTATCCAACGGTTACAGCTTCTTATATGGAGTTCGGTCATTAAAAGTTTTTCAGGGCCTAAAGGTCCAATTTTCCACAGGAGGAGGCATCAGTTTTAAGATGGTGTTTGGGGCTTGCCTGCTGGGTCACAGAGTAGCTGAATTCTTGCTGCCTCAGATAGGACACCTTTGTGTTTGCTCATTAGGAAAATGGGCTGAGGAACAGTGTACTCTAGGGGCAAGACTGAAGGCCAAGGGCAGGTGCCTCACTCGGACAAGTGTGCTCCTGAGCTCAGCGTGTTTTGGAGAAAGGGCTGCAGGGAACAAAAGTCCCTGTGAACCACAACATGTTTGTGGCAACACTCCTTGGTCCCTTCAGGGTAAGGCATTGCCTTCAACCCACTTGCTAATGGCACTGTTTTCTCAACAGGATAACATAGTTGGGATTTGTAGTAGTAACCCCACTTGTCCTTGTTAGATGTTTCCCTGCCATCAGTAAGTAAACCAGTGATCCCCTCCAACTCCAGGAGAGTCTAAGGCAGCCACACTGCTAAGCCCTTAGAGCAGTGGCCAGCACTGATGCTCAAGTTTCTAGATCCTTGACAATTTAGTCTCTTCTGGGTCATCAAGGGCATCAAGGTGGATCTACCTCACATACCCACATCCCTCAATGTTGTGTCAGACTGCCCACCTTCACCCACCTACTTAGACTCACTAAACCCCACTACCTGAGCTCAGCTCTGGTCATGAACTCCTCTGGGTCATGCTGATGTAGAAGCAGACACTGCAAGACCATGACAAGAATTCTCAATAATCACCTGAAGCCCAGCCCTTCGTGCTAAATTAGACCTGTAGCAACCGCCGTCACTGTGAGGGGACAGAAGCGAATGCCTATGGAAGCCACCCTGTGTCCCTCACCCAGGATAGCGATGGCTGCCCCAGGCTTGCTGTCTTGCCCGGAAAGTGGAGTACTCCACTAGACAGGTTGGTAACGCTACAGACTTTAGATACACAGCCCCCAGGAAGTTTCTCCAGCTTCTTTTTAAGTGAGGCACTAAAAGGAGATACTTTGAGAAGAAAATTGATCATTTGGACCTTTAAAATGCCCACTGTGAGAAAGGGAGAGTGATGCGTCTGGAAGGAGTGGCAGTTGGGTAAGTGTTAAGGACGGAAGCTGTAAATGTCATGTCCCTGAACATAGTGGTAAACTGAGGACCAGGAGGGCTGTCTGTCCATAGAGTGTGGGCAGCTCTGTAGAGACCACCCCCACACAACATTCGCTGTGCTTCCCAGAGGTTCAACGCTTCTCCATAATGAGTTTGGTTCCCCTGATAGTGTATGAAAAGTCACACCTGGGACACTGTGCTCTGTCACTGTGCCTCAGGGCCTGGTGGGCTTCAGCCCAGCAAGTGTGTGCATATGTGTAATGGCTGAGATTCAATTTCCTGTCCTCGTGGACACATTTGGTAAAATACATGAAGTAGACGTCCTTATAGCCTTGTTGCTGTGTTTTTATACCAAGGACAAACTATTCTAAGAAAGTAGTGAGTGTTTTATGTGGTGTGTGCCCAGATCATAACGTTTTTCTCATTCCAATTTTCCAGAAAACATATCTCAAGTTAGTGTTATTTGTTTAATGCCATGACTCTCTCCCCATCTGCAAGCGCCGTGCTGTGATAGGCAATGTGAACTTTTCTCTGGCGTTACAAGTCCTGTTGCTTAAAGAACAGACCACAGCCATGAAATGTCACAGCAAGTGCAAAGGCAAACCTGTGCCCCAAGGTTGAAAGCCATCTGCAGAGTGAATTCCAGGCCCCGCTGCCCTGGCTGCCTGAGAAATACTGTTCTCCTTCTTGGTGCATTTATTTTTCCAGAACAAACCATTTTTCTCCAAATCGTGGCATTCTGCGAGCAGGGGGAGATATCAGAGGGGAAGTTGCCCTCTCTTCTGGGGCACCAATCCTCGGCACTCTCTGCTGCCACATTATCCAGGGGTATCTTGGTACCCCCTGATTTGGGAGGAGTTTCTCTTCAAGAACACTGCCTGTTTATTATCTGTGCCAAAGGAACCAAATAACAGGAACTATGAAATAAAGAAATGTTCCGATTGATCGATGGTGGAGAGAGATCAAGGCAATGGCAGCTAACATGGGGAGAGTTTGGGGTCACAGACAAACATAGTGATGCATGGGGGACAGTGGGCCTTGTCAGTGTCAGGCTTTCTGTAGGGAAAGGGCAGAAATCAGGGAGTGTGAAAGGTGAGTAACTTTTATCACATCGTGTCTCCCTGGAAACCATCTGCTCGGCTGTGCCTATCACGGAGGGGCTGTCCTCCCTGGGGACAAAGATGGTGTAGCCCCTTCCACAGTGTGGAAGCTAGCCATGGGTCCATACATTTTTATGCGATGTGCTAGGAAAGCCCCTGTGTGAGACAAGGACCTTCGAGAACAGATGGAGACGCCTGTGACATCATGAGCTTGCAGCAGGTGTGTAGCCACGAACTGGAATGAGCAAAGTTGTCCCCAGGCCCAACAGGAGAACAGGAGTGAGTCTGAGTCTGGATGGGTACAGGCCCCTGTAGCACTGGGAGATGGAAGCTTGATTCCACTGTCAGAATGCATCCCGCGGAGATGGAAGATGTGGTAATCTAAGGAAAACCTATCACTTGGGGAAGAATGTGGGACAAGATCTGAAGCAAGGGGCCAAATTGACTTGGAAAATACCATCGTTCCTTGACAGTCACTCGCAGAGGGTACAGTCACATAGAGTCATCTTCGACTAGGGGCAGAAGCCTTGGTGACAGCAGTGACACACTCTCATGGGCCTAAGTCTGGGCAAAAGATGCTTTAAATGCAGAAATACCGATGTAACATAATCTGTAGGTCTACCCATGAAAGTAAGGTGGGCGTATAAGGGTATTTCTGTAGCTGCCGTATAGAATCTAGAACTATAAAAGAGAGAAAACACAGGAGGGGTTCTGTATCCCAGCTTGACCCATAAAAAGCAGTGTCTAAAAACAACAAAATGAAGGGGGCTGGGAATGTTGCTCAGGTAGTAGAGTACTTGCCCGTCACACACAAGGCCCTAGGTCTAACTTCCAGAATCCATACCTATAGTTCCAGTAATTGGGAGATGGAGGCAGGAGGGTCAGTCAGGGTCGTTCCTTACTTCATTTTGAGTTTGGGTCTAGACTGAGCTACATGGAGCTCAATCAATCAACCCACGGATAGGAATATAGCTCAGTTGTACAGTGCTTACCCAGCATGTATGAGGCCCTAGGTTCAATTCCTGGCACAGCACAAAATAAATATTCAAAACGGTGCCAATCACTCCTTATTGTGGAATAAGACAGCCCCTAGCACGGTGTTGACTGTCAACCCGATGCAGCCTAGAGTCACCTGAAAAGTCTCCGCTGGGTAAATATGTCTACTAGGCTGGTCTGTGGGCATGTCTATGGAGACAGATCTTGATTGTGAATTGCTGCAGCAGAGTCCCGCCCACTGTGACATCACCATTCCCTGGGAAAGTGGCCCTGGCGGGCTGGCTAAGCATGAGCTGGAGAGCAAGCTAGCAAGCAGGGTTCCTCATGGTTTCTGCTTCATGTTCTCGCTTGTGTTCCTGCCCTGATCCACTCAGTGACAGAGTGTGACCTGGAAGCATGAGCCAGACAAACTATTTCCTCCCCGTGTTTTATCACAGCAAAAGAAAGAAGCTAGAGCAGGTAATCTCCGGGAAGACGGGGAAGGCCAGAAATGGCAATAAAGGCAGGGTTGATGCCTTAGCAAGCTTGAGGCTTATGCGTAGTGGGGATATAATGAGGTACAGGCTTGAGGCTCCAGACTAAAAGGGGGTGTTACTGAAGACAGGAGAGAGCTGCCTACGGAGGAAGTCATGGAGAAGCCAGGGGAAGGAAGCGTGTGGGAAGTGGGTGTCACTGCATCGCCTGTCCTCTGTTCTATGGGCCACCCTAGTTTCACAGCCAAAGATCCCATTGTGACAATCTGGAGTGGTGTTCCGAGTTGTGTGGCCTTCAGCACCTCACTGATCCTTCTGTGTCTCTGTTACTCCACATGTATAGAAGGGCACTGAGCCCAATTGCTAGGGTGTCCCACCATGTCTATGTTGCTGGACTTTTCTTGTCCCGACAGGTCCAACTGCTTCAGCCCCAAGTGAATACACAGAGACTTTTATTAATTATTAAACTGGGGCTTCTTATTGGCTAGCTCTGTCTTAATCATTAACCCATTTCTATTAATCTAAGTATTTCCATGTGATCTTGGCTTACCAGAGAGTGCTCGACCTGTTACTCCTTTGGTGGCTACATGGCGTCTCTTTGAGCTCTCTCTCTCTATCTATCTCTCTCTATCTCTGCTCCCCTTTCCCAGAGTTCTCTTTGACTCCCAGTTCCACCTATCTTCTTGCCTCTATTAGCCAAACAATGTTCTATTCATCCACCAATAAGAAACACATATACAGAAGGTCAACCCCCATCATATCTAATGTGCTGCAGACATCCTGATAGCAGTGTCTAGCACATGGTGGCTCCTGTGTACCTGTCTACCTACAGTGATTTCTTACTGTCTCTCCACTATGTTAAAATAAACAGTACTGGACCCAACCCTGAGGACCCAACTGCTCAAGCAGAAGTGGCTAGTAATTCTCAAAACACCTACTTTAAAATGATCATCTGATACCGTGCACACTTTTAGCACAAGTGTTGCTTTTTCTGTGCTCGAGTCCTCCAGCAAAATACCATCTGCTTCAGTGCAGACTCAACATTGCTAGAACTTTCTTCAGAATGGAAAGGAAAATGATGCTCTGTGTTTTTGAGAATCCATAAAGCATGCCTTTGGCACTGCCAGTGGCTGGGGAATTTTTAAGTCACTGTTAAATAAAGCACCTTCACTTTAAAGATTCTCAGTGAACACCATCAAAACCAGTGATGGTTTGTCCTTCCATGAGGTTTCACAAAATTAAGAGTATACCTGAATCCATAAACTGCTTAAGAACTGGGAAAATATTTGGGACTGGCTTAGATAATCTGTGATCACGTATGACTTCTCGGTGAGGTTCTGATAAGGACATGTTTCCTATTGTGTGAAATGACTTTGCATTGAGATGTAGTTCTCTTGCCTTGCACTAAAGAGCTGGATTCTTTAAAAAAAAAAATGGTCTATGATGCTCCTATTGTGGGGACCATAGTCTGCCCATTGCATTCACTCATTCATTCATTCATTATTTCCTGTGCTTATTATTTCAACTGGAGGCCTCCTTTGCCAGGCTGATGAGTAGGAAGCCCCATGCATTGTGCTTTCCCAATGTCTCTCACTGCCACCAGAGACTCTTCAGATGACAGTGACTTGTCCAGTTCTTGGGAGCTCTAGGCTGCCCACTTAGGGTCCCTTCATGGATAAGCTGCACTTTCTGTTAAAGAAACATATTTCTTCCTAAATGCAGCAACCACTAAAACAATCGAAAGAGAGTGCTCAAGCTTTGAAGGGTTGTAGCTCAAATAGCCATCTGCACCAGTTAAACTTTCCTTGTCTCTGTGGTCAGATACCTGACACAAGAAGCCACCTGGGGGAATAAGGGTTTATTCTGGCTCATGGGTTGAGAGGACTAAGCCCATCCTGGAAGGAAAGGCATGGCAGAGCAGCTCCTTGAAGGAGGGAGCACCTCAGTAGAACCAGGAGGCGGAGACAGGCCTTGATCTAGAACAGCCTTAGTTAGGGCGTGTCTCCAGCAACCCACTTCCTAATTATTCCACCCCAACCTGGGGACAATGTTCACGTGTATGGGCTTGTAGGGTGTTTGCTATCCAAACACCTTCACACATCTAAGGCTCCTTGAGAGCTGGCCCTGTGGGTGATTTTGGGTCACATGACCTGTGTATCCTTACTTGCCCTCCCCATGGATCACAGAAGTTCACCACCATGGGAATTTTTGACACACGCGACAGGAAGAGCACTAGGGCCAGGGGAGAGTGACTTCTGAGGGGCCTGTGGTCCACCAGAGAGTGGAGGCTGGCCCCTTCTCTCCCTCACATCTGTCCTGTGCACCCTCTTCACGATAGTTGTTCAGATTCTAGGTGTGAGAGCCAATCCAGCCATCCCTACCCCTTCAGCCTGGAATTCTGATGTACATCCCAAACCCAGCCAGTACAGACTTAGTCCCTGGCCCTGGGAACTCATCTTCTCCTTAAGCTATTCTGTTCTCCTGTCCCCAGTGCTCTGGCCCCGATCCCTGCACACATGTGTCTTGTTGGGCCGACACAGTGTTCTCTCTAACCTTGTGCTCTTCCGGGCCTGACACTGCATCCCACTAAGATTAGATGCTGCTGGGGCCTGGAGCTCCCTTCTGTGTGCCTTTTCTGTGACTGGATAGCTGGTTTCTTTGAAGCCATCTTACCAGCATTGTGTCTTACCTGCCCTTTTGGAAACTTACAAATGCTTAGGATTTGCTTTGAATTTCCAACCTTAAAAGAAAGTCTGTCCTAGGTAGGCCTCCTTTCAAGTTTCCAGGCACCCAGTGTCCCTATTCTGCAAGCCAGGAGCCTGTGCGGTTTCTGTATCTCCCCAGGGAGTCCTGTGACAGAAAAGAAGGCTAGGGAAGGGTTACCTGGGCTTGGAAACTGTGCTGAAGTACAAGGTTCCTGGATGCCTTACATCTGCAATTGCAGTTCCAAAGCTTTTGAAAGTAAGGCTCAGCTCTGGAGATCAGAAAAAATGTTCAGGATCCCAGAAATTCTACAGGAGGTACCTGAAAACATCAATGTACATCAAAACTCACAAGCAAATGGAACACAAATACCAAATGGGGTAATTATAAGTAAAGACCTATGGAAGTGAGCAGTACAGAACTTAGGTGCTAATGTTAAACAGTTACAGTGAAACTAGATAATCAGATAACTAGAAATTAGATAAGGTAGTGCGGGTCCTGTTTGCCTGAAGGCAGTTTTATAACCAATAACCTAAGTCATAATATACGCACTTTAAAAGACAGAATGTTTGTGACATTTTAAAAGAAGGCAAACTGACATTGCCTTAAAGGACATGGACAACATGATAGCTTGACAATAAAACCCATTCACTGCTTTTGCATACTAAATCTTTTTGGAAGCCCTGCATTTTCTAATAGGACCATGATGGTTATTTTGCAGACAATGAAACTGAGAGCAACCCACAGTCACGAGCTGAGGGAGTGCTGGATTGAGGACCTGAAATGGAAGCAGTTGAATTCTACCCCTCCCCCATTCGGTGCACGTAAGCATGCATAAGCATGCACACATGTGTGCGTGCGTGCACCACACCGCCTAAAAATTCCATGTGTAAGCCCACAGAGCATCTGGCCATGGCTTCCGAAGTACAGCAGTCTATTTCAAGCCTTTACTTGGGGCTACATTTCAAATCTAATTCCAGCACCACCAAGAAAAATCTCTGGGGACACAGGAACCATGGCACCTTCTCGCTTATGTTTCTGGCTGTGAGCATTGCCTTTAACGGCCAAGCCTTCTCTCCAGCCCCACATCATTCCCTCCTCCCCTCTCCTTTTCCAAAGCTGGGCTGGAAGATGGTTAGGATATGATTCAGCCCAGCAGCCAGCAATGTTCCCACTCCAGGGACAAGGCCACCAGTATCTGCTGAACATTAAGGAAGAGCCCAGACCCCTTTGCTTGGCCCTAAGCCAGATAGCAGTTGTTAGTGACTGTTCTCCCAGGACATTTTTTTTTGACATTGTTTGAACAAGAACACTGTCATAAAGGGAGGGATAGATGCTGGCCAACCAGGAACAGAGAGGGAAGGGGAATGGGGAATGGGGAGGACAGAGATGGAAGGGAGAGCAGGTGGGAGGTGCTCACTTAAAGAGAAAGCTTGCACATGAGTACAGAGTCCTTACGCAGCCTCATAATACATTATGTAGCCATACAACGCAGGGCCCTTTGAGCTGTCTAAGTATCTGTCTGAATGCCAGTGTGTGGTGTGTGTATCCTGCCCATTGCCAGGGGGCAGGGTTAGCATAATGCCTGAATCCTTGCACCAGCACCTAGTGGAATGAGGCCAGGCATGGTGTTTATATCTACTCTGTACAGAATAACCTTCATCAGACTTATTCCGCCCAAGTGTCACTAACACCAACTAAGCCACAACACACTTGCACCCTCATCGTGTCCACATGATGGTCCTAAAGCTCTAAAAGGTGGCATTGCTTTTCCTTTTTAAAGCCAGTGCCCAGCATACTGAATGAAGGAAGCCACCAGGCAACTGAAGGTGGCTCTGACAACTGCAGGTCAATGCGCAGGTAGACACGATGGAGACGTTGCAAAGTTAGAGAGGACCAGTCTTTAGAGTCACCTATTAGCCTGTTAGCTGCTAAGACATGGGGATGTCTTCTTGTTTAATCACATGTCTGTTCTCCCCCTCCCCACAAAAGCCAGAGCTAGGTAGGCAAAGTATTTGCTGTGTGTGAGCATGAGTCCCCAAGCTTGACATCCAGAATCCATGAGGAAAAGCATGGGAGGTGGGGGGGGGGGGCGTGCTTATGATCCTAGCACTGGGAGGGGGCATGCTTATGATCCTAGCACTAGGGAAGCAAAGACAGGAGGATTGCGGGATTCACCTGCCAGCTTAGCCTATTCAGCGAATTCCAGATAAAGTGAGCAATTATGTATCGAAATATGAGGTGGGTGGTACCTAAGGAGTGACACCTGAGTTTGACCTCTGGCCTCTGCACAAGTATGTACACACACACACACACACTTACACACACACACCTACACACACTTCCACACACACCTACACACACACACACTTCCACACACACCTACACACACACACACATCTCCACACACACCTCCACACACACACACACACCTACACACACACACACACACACACACACACACACACAACTACCTTTTCAAGCATCCAGCAAAGCAAGATTAAACTAACAGCACACCTAATGGTTTTGTTTCAGAGGTGCAGGCCCAGCTCTTGTGTTCCTATTAACCCTCTTTTTCATCACGGTGGGGCTGAACCCTTAAAGGTAGAGGAAGCAAATACTACATTTCCCTGGCATCACGTTAACAACCTATAGCTCCAGAGAGAGAAAGAGCACCAGGAATGTTGTCATAGACTCTGCAGAATAACACTAAGTTCTCATAGTGAAGGAGGAGGAGGAGAGTCACATCCAGTGACACTCTCGTGAAATACAAGTAAAGATAGTTGAGAAGAAGTGAGAGTTATCCAAAAGGACTATCTGAGTCTAGACTCGGGTTATCATGTGGAAACAGGTGGGTGCTGTGAGAATGAGCCAGACAGTCCTTAATTGTATCTCCTTCACAAGTCTTGGTGTTGCCAACTCATTTTCTTGTCTCAGGGAATCTGTAACAAGTGCTTAGGTAACATTTCTTGTTGCTGCTACAAAAGTTCTGACAAACCTAATTTAAGGAAAGGTGGGTTTATCTGAACTCACAGATCCAGGGTACAGCCTATCACTGCAGGGAGTCATGCCAGCAGGAGCGTGAGGCAGCATCAGCACCACATCCCATGCTCCATGATGAAGCAGGGAAGGATGAAAGCTGGCTGCTCGGCAGCCTTTCTCCTTGTATTCAGTTTGGGACCCCAGCTGGTGGAATGTTGCCAGCCACACTCAGGGAGAGTCTTATCATTCAGCTAATGCAATCTGGGCACACCCTCTTGCAGACTCAGCAGTGGCCACAGGATGTGTGGGAGGGGTATACTCTCTCTGTCTCGTGGCACTGCAGGACACATCGTGAAAACAATGTAGCCACCTGGCAGAACTGGGGAAAGAAATAATGCCTCCAAAACCTAATGTGACCTGTGTAACGCCTACATGGTCCATCTGAAGCAGCCAGGCAGTGTGTACTCGCTGCAGGGCCGAGAGCCTCTCACGGGCTAGCTTGGTGGAAAGAAGGCATTGAGCTGCTGGCTCCTAACAGCCTCTCTCCTGCCATCAAATTGACTTCGTACTGGACTCTGTGTTCATGATCCTCCCGGAAAGAGAGAAAAGCAACAAAGGGCCACTTGTTCTGCCAGCGGTTTTGTTGGTTGTATCTTCTGACAGTTGGGACTTTCACAAAAGAATGGACAAAGTTTGTGTTCATGACAAAGCCATGAATGTTCTATAATTACTGCAAGCCTGTTTGTCTGGGTGCTTTAATTCAGAATTCTCAGTCAGACCACCAGTCATCAGTACTGTACAAAGGGATGGCAGAGACGGTTAAAATACTCACATTGTCCAAAACTGTCTGCTCTCATGGGTGTGTAAACCAACTTCCCTGCACAAATACCTTCCCCTATGTCTGATGCCAAAGCTTTGGACTTTGAGCTCAGCCACAGCTGTCCGAGTTCTAAATCTTGGTGTCCCCTTGTTACAGGGTATAACCACCCTTCATAATGTATGAAAGTATGTAATTTAAGCATGGGCTCATACCCTGGCGAGACTTGGGGACATCATTACCAGTATCAGGCAGCTGGCTACCTCCCCTCCCTCTCCGTCCCTTCTCCCTTTGAAAGCTCACATGGTCAGACTGGAAGTCTTTATAAAGGGTGTCAAGTGTCCTGGATAGCAGGGACATAGCAGTAACCCAGAGAGTACTGGAAGTGGAGCCATTGGATATGCAGAGCACCTCTCCCCCGGTTTCTGCCTTGTGAATAAGAAGGCTCCATTGAACTGGAAGTACAAGCTCTGAATTCACACGTGCAAGCTGCCCGTCCATCCTCAGGTTTCTCGATCCCAGCGCCACTGGCCAAAGATTCAGAAGCCAGTCCAGCATCTCTCACTCAGTTTATCAGAGCAAGCTAGGGTTGCAGCAAGCTTCCAGCCTCTGGTCCAACAGCCTGAGTAGATGCCACTCTCAGTGCATGCATGGGTGGTGAAACAGGGCTGTGGTGTAGTTTGAAGACCAGACTCCAGTTAAGATTCAGTACATGCACACAGTTGCACTGAGATATCAGTGTAGCAACCCAGGAATGCAGAGACCTGTTCGTTTACCAAGAAGTAGTGGGCAACTGGATGCTGGAACTCGCTGGCTGATGGAGGGCAGCTGTGTCTTTGGGGGTGTTTGGGCCCTGCCTGTATAGACTGTGTGCATGGTTGCTCAAAGAGAGAACTAAACACTAGGAAAACATGGTTAGGAGTAAGCAAGCACGTCCACAAGGCCACAGGGGACAACTCAGGTAATCAGTCACTTAAGAGGCTAGATGACTAGGAGCCTCAGCAGGCTTATCCAGTAAGGGCCCACTGCCATCCCAGCTTCTGGTGACAGCCCACAGGCTCTTGGATATATGTTTGTCTTGATTGTGACACCTCTTTTCTCATTTCTCACCATCCAGCAGGCATGTCCCCACATTTGCCTTCGGGCTGCATGTATTAGCTATGAATTAGGCCCCGCATGGAAGCATAAACTTACATTCTTTTTGTTACTAAGTCACATGGTTTTTAAGGGTGAACTTTGTAGATGAGAACATGTTACATATCAAATGGTTGAACACACCCAGCCTCTCTTCAGAGTTGTCTCAGACACCTTAAGATGGACCAGGTCCTCTGGCCCACAGCACGACCCGGTCTCCAGCCATTCAGAACACACACAGTCTTTCTGAGGGGGTGACTCTGACCTCTGACCCCCACCTGCCTCCCAACCTGTATAATGCATGAAGTGACAGGAGGTCACTAACTGCTTCCAAGCTTAGATTTTAAATTTTAGTTTTTAATTGATGGCATTGTGAATGCGCAGTATACACATCTGTGTGTGAATGTATTTATTATCAAAGGAAACCCAGAAGTTACACTTGAAGCATTCCAGTAAGAAGGCTCTGGATCCTTCAAGTGTATTCTCAGGAATGAAGGGAGTCTGCCTCCCAGCCTCACAGACTGAAATAGTTTGGATAAAGCTGGAGCTGTGGTTTTGGGGGAAAATACCTACACCCCCAAAAAGGCTTACAGTCCCAGACTCCCCAGTATGATCCCCATAAAAGCTGTGACACCCCATATCTGTTCCGTGAGAGTGCCACGTAGTCCTTGCTGGGGGTCAACACCTCTCCTGCATTCAGACATCAGAAATGCCCACCGTATGTTCCTTCAGCAAGCCTTTTCAGAGACAGTCCATCTGCTGAGACTCTAACCTGGTGTCTTTCTCCATCTCACACAGGGACGGATCTGCAGAAAAGCTGGCAAGTCAAAAAAGTCCTTCAGCCGCAAGGAAGCCGAAGCAACCTTTAAGAGTTTGGTGAAGACTCATGAGAAATATGGCTGGGTCACCCCGCCCGTGTCTGATGGCTGATGACTGCACGAACCCTAGACGCTTGAGCTGCCCGTCCACACTCCACCCTGCCATCTCCTCCCACCGCTGCTCATCTTCTACCCTTTTCTACTCCAGCCAGAACTGTGTCCTGAATGCAAAGGACACGCTTAAGTTATTTATGAACTGATGTGTTTACAGAGAGAAAGAGAGAACTGTTCGGGATTATGTTTCCATAATAAATGACCGTCTCTAAGTCACTTTAGAACAAATGTCGAGATGATGATGTTTCCCAGGCCCCGCATCCCCCACCCCCTCTGCCCACCTGTCGCATTGCCCTTAAGCTTCTTTCCTCAGCGGCAGCAGCTCAGAGCGGTGGGTGGGAATCTCAGTGCCCCGCCCACCTCATTTCCATGTACAAGGCGCTGTTCCCAAGTCAGGAGCACCGCACACCACTGAGCCCCTCTGGCCCCTGTTTGCCGCGCTCTGTTTCTGTTTGTCTTCCTGGCAGGTCGACATCACTTGGAGATGTGTCTTTTTTCTTTCTGTGGCCTGTGGTCTGCTGTGATGACATTCAGACCTCATTCATGCTCTGACTTTTGGCTCATGAAAAACACAAATCTAACATTGCCAGGTTCTAGTGCTGATTTAGAACTACAACTGCCACTTGATTAAAACGGTCTCCGCGCTTACCTTGCTGTGCTGCTGTTCACAGATAAATCAGTGCCATGTGAGAGGCAGGAGGTGCTGCAGCCATCGGGGGGTTCGGAACATAAGGTGCATCCCCCAGGGGCTCAGTGCGGCAGACTAGCCAGGGGAACATTCTCTTCAGATGTTAGGGAATGCTCTGACAACCATGCGGCTGTGTGCATCTCCTCTCAGCCACCAAAAGACATTTGCCCATTTGCTGAGGTCATCGGACTCATTTTGTCTTCCCTGCTAGCAACAGGAGACACCAGAACTGCCAAAGGACAACAAGTGACACAAGGAGTACTTGCATGACCCGGTCTGATACTTCACCCACTAGTCACTTGTGTGTCCCTGAGGTTGAGGCAAGAGCGCCCTCACTGTGGTGTAAATGTCCTGTTATTTAATCGCCCCACACTTTCATTTTGCTCTTCTGTTAAATCACCTAGAACTTTCTAAGAAACCCCATGAAACGAGATGATGTTTATGATGACATGCAGAAAGAGGCAAAAATGTTCATTCCAAGTGGAAAATCTTATTGGACACATTTTAAATAAAACCATGCATACCTGACACCCAGCCTCCAGAATCAATTGTCGTGACCTAGCCTTCTACTAGAAGTCAGTCTGCCTGCCTTCTTTCCTTCCTTCCTCCCTCCCTTCCTTCCTTCTTTCCTCCCTTCCTCCATCTTCCTGTCTTTCTGTCTGTATGTGTGTATATCTCTTTTAATGTATGTAGATGTTTCGCCTGTATGGATGTCTGTGCATCACATGCATACCTGGTACCTTCAGAAACCATTAGAGGATATCGAGTCCCCCCTGGACTCACAGGTCCAATTGAGCCACCATCAGGTGCTAAGAATCAGACCCAGGACCTCTGGAAGAACAGCCCACAGTGCTCTTAGCCACTGAGCCAGCTCTCCAACCCCACTGGAAGTTTTTCATCTGCGTTTAAAGTGTTAATATTTCAGACACTGTCAACACCAAAACACGTGTTGGGCCAACATTTTATAGGATGGAAGCATATCTTAGGAGCCCAGACTTGCAAACACCTGAACAACTAAAATGGTTCCAGGGAGCCAACTAGAACCTTCCCAGCAAGCATGGTTGTATGACTGGCAGGTAGTGCTCAAATGCTGCCACTTCGGTCTTCCAACTATGAAGAGAGAATCAGCTTCTTGAACAGTTTTGGGGGGCTTCTCATTGTACAAAGATACTTGGGGACCCAGAAAAACTCATCTCAAAGGCCAGAGACTGGTTCGTCCCAGTGTGCCTGGGGGCCAACCAAATATACCCCATATTGTCATTTTACTTCCTATCGCTTTTCCTTTTGAGACAAGGTCTCATGTATTCCTAGCTGGCCCTCAATCTCGCTATGTAGGTGAGACTAGCTTTGAACTCCTAATCGCTGTGCCTCCAGCTCCCAAGTGCTAGAATTACAGACATACATCACTTTGCCCAGCGTATTCAGAGCTAGGGCTTGGACACAGCTTCGTGTATACTAGGCAAGCACTCTATCGACTCAGCTACAGCCAGAGCCTTCTTACAACTTTCTTATTCTCCCCAAATATACAAAGCAGCTGCTGTGCTAAAAGGACAAGATACTAAGAGTGCCCTGCCTGCTCAGGTTCCTCCAAAGCAGCCGTGATCAACAGAAACTGGGTAGCAGTAAGTGTGTAGACTTCTCCGTCCTGAATACCGACTTTTGACTCATGGTCTTTGTACCTGTGGCTGTTGGTTGTTACAGTGTTGCTTCAGCTGTGGACCTTGAAGACTTAGGACACAAATTGCTCTTCCCGATACCGAGAGGGAAAATCTCTAAACAAGCTCTTTCAGGAAGAGATAGATACACATGCACACCTGGGTGACTGAGTTTTGTTTGTTGAGAATGAAGAATGTTCCCCTCATTGTTCCCAGGTGGACTATTCTAGACTTGGAATCACCCCAATGGCCCTGTTTGACTTCCAGCCACCAAGTGGGAAGGCATCACACTCAACTTGTCTCTTTCTGGCACCTGAAGTTTAATTTATTTTGCATTGCATTTGTGTTATTTTTGTATAAATCTAGGGGGCAAATCAATTATTTGTTTGTTTTAAAATGCCATTTTCAGGTAGTGAGAGGGTTCAGTCAGTGAGGTGTCTGCTATGCGAGCTTGAAAAGCTTCATTCAGATCCTCAAAGCTCACGCTAGAAGCCATGCACAGTAGCATGTGCCTCTAAGTGTGGCCTAGAAGGGAATGGGGCAAAACAGGCAGATCCCCCCGAAGCTCATTGGCCAGCCAGTGTCACTGATTAATCATCGAGCTTCAAGTTCACTAAGAGACCTTCTCACAAAACAATAAGGCCAACAACAGTCAAGGACAGACACCAAGCATGAGTCTTTGGACTCCACACAAGTGTGCAATACCACACACACCAAAGTGAGTTTTTAATTAAAATTTTAGAAAGACTAAAATGGGTAATTTTTCAAATTTTGAAAGCAGTAGGAGATCGTTTAAAGTACAAACATTGCTAAGACTCTGTCCTCCAGAAGCCACCTTCCCCGTGGTCTGCGCCAAGGCAGGGCAGTTAGGTGTACCATGTCCACTACATGCTGACCACACTGTTGTGTTCTCGTTGGACATCACTCTACCCCTCTTAAGGTCATGCCTGTTGTGGAGCCCAGTGTGAGAAGGAAGCCTGGCCAGTTCCTGGAATCTCACTTCCACAAAGCTAACAAATTGATCCCCTACAGAAAAAAAGAAGGTGACTGGACAATGGGCATCTTAGCAAGCCTCACATGAGCCCTCTGCTGCTACGCCCACCATACACATACTATTCCTGCAAGAGTCATTTATTAAAGTTCATCATTTTATGATCCAAGGTTTAGTTCCCAACTTTTCAGTTTCTGTGTTTGAGCCATCTACCAAAATTGAACTTCATGGCTTTTAGAGAAATAATTGTAAACCGTTAAAGAAGACCCTGGGTTGCTAGCAGGAAAGCCCGTTTATCCGTAGGATTCTGATGAGTCAATTCACTTCCTGAACCTGGGTTTGTTTCCTCAGGCGCAGTTTCTTAACTAAATGCATATCACATTACACAAAGCTTGGAGGGGAAAGCGCTTTGGGACCAAAGTCTAGTGTATGAGCTTGACAGATTCGTCTCACAGCACTGGCAAGGTATGGTGCAGCAACAGGCTATAAGAAGACCATGATTAGAAGCCTAGTAATTAAAAAACAATGCAGTGCTATAATTACATCCCCACATTGACACCCAGTCCTGTGCATTACATCAGCCAGCCACACTGCCTGTCCATGGTACTGGTGTTCTCTCACAAACAGGACGAGTGGGAGTTTGAACTGCGGTCCTGTGGGTAACTCCTAGGAACAGGTGAAGCCAGCTCAGATCATATCACTCAAGTTCTAGATATTTGTGCAAGCCAGACACTTCCTCAGCGGGAGACTTGAACTGAACAAGTGAGGTGTGTGCATGGCTGAGTGAAAGAGAGATCTCCAGTACATATGGAAGAGGCTGTGCCTGTTCCCATCAAGGCTGTGAGCCACACCCTCACTGTCCCCGCGGTGGGTGCTCATAGCTCCTTGCTCGTCTCACCTCCAAGGACTTTGTTCATAGACCTCATCTCAGAGGCTGTCCAGCATGGCACGGGAAGCTGCTCTGTGTGTAGGGATTGACACCAGTATCGCAGCAGAGCCCTTCTGACAGTATATTGATATATTATTTATGATTTACTAAGGCTTGCCTGAGGATTCAGAAAGCAAAGTCAGCCTCAAGCTACAGAGAACAGGCAGTTGTGGCAGTGGTGATACACATCTTTAATCCCAGCAGCCATAAGCTAGGAGGTGGTGGTACACACCTTTAATCCTAGGACTCGAGATTAAGAAGTAGACAGATCTCTGTGAGTCCAAGGCCAGCCAGATCTAAACAAGAGTGAATCAGTCTAAAAGAGAATTATAGCTCCCACCTTTAATCCCAACATTAGGGAAGTATATAAGATAGAAGGAGAGGTATTCGTTCTCCAGCCACGCTGAGGAGAAGTTACAGTCTGAGGCTTGGTGAGAGCTCGTGGAGACAGGATCAGCCCATTCAGCCTGAGGTAGAGGTAAGAGCTAGTGCCAGCTAGTGCCTTTCTGGTATTCAGCTTGAAGCTTGAACCCCAATATCAGTCTCTGGGTCATTTATTAATTCGTGTTACATGACAGCATGTGGGATTAGCTCTGTGAGGAAATAGAACTTGTGTCCCAATGGTGTGACTGTGACCATTACGTCTCCTTGATGCACTCCACAGAGAGTCAAGGCTGTGGCTTCGCCAAAATCGACTGAGTCAAAGCCAAGGTCATCCTGCTGTGGCTTCCTGCAACTTGGTGGTACTTCTCGTGAGACCACTTGACAGTTCACGTGGGCATATGTGAGTACAGACATTTTCCCAACACTAGATCAGTACAGAATCCAGGCTTCCATGGTGTCTGGGAAACATCCGGGGGAGGCTACTCCATGCTAACACAGTTGGGTACATGGGTGGAGCTTCCCCTATTGCAGCTTTGGGAATCCGCCGTGGAGGACTTGGAATTACAGTTCTGCATTTATTTGTTTGTTTGTTTCTGTTTTACTATGTTCTGACCCACTATTTTTTTTTACAGCCTTTGACTCTCACAATATTAAGTATCACTAAACCCTAGCACCCATCTAACCCACAGCATGTGGCCAATGAAAGCCGAAAAGTGTTGACATTTGGAAAAATAATGAGCTAGTTTAGCTTGGGAGTTAAGTGTGCTGGCCAAACAGATGAAATCAGGGGTCTCTAAGAGAGTGCAGATCCTAGAGGAAGCAAGATTGTAGTCAAGACCATAACACTCTGAACAAAATCAGAAGGGACCAAGGGGTTATGCTGGCTACTTTTATGTCAACTTGACACACACTAAAGTTGCCTAAGAGGAGGGACCCTCAATTAAAAAAAAAAAAAAAAAAAAAGTCTCCATGAAATCTTGCTACAGTCAAACCTGTAGGGCACTTTCTTAATTAGGACATGATGGAGGACATGATGGAGAACAACCAGGTCCATGTGGGTGATGCCATGCCTGGGCTGGTGGTCTTGGATTCCATAACAAAGCCATAGGGACCAATCCAGTAAGCAGCACCCCTCCATGGCCCCAGCATCAGATCTGGCCTCCAGGTTCCTGCCCATTTGAGTTCCTGCCCTGACTTCCTTCAGTGATGAACAGTGAGACTGAAGTGAAAACCAAGTAAACCTTTTCCTCCCCCAACCTGCTTTTTGGTCATGGTGTTTTGCCGCAGACATAGTCACCCTATCTAGGGCAGGGGTCAAGCATAATGGCTTCTTGGGTCTCTGAGGCGTACACTGTGGGATGGAGAGCACTTTGCCACTCCCCCTGCAGAGGTGGGACATCCCTGCTTGGTAGCCCTGCAGCCAATTTGTGTCACTACATCTTCGGCAATAGCTGGTGGTGACATGAGATTGGCTGAGATCAGAGCTGCCCTAATCTTGCTGCTTGGTTTGACAGAGTCGCCATTGTGACAGTGGTAGAATGGGGTGCTAGCTAAATGTCATAGTTTCCTGAGAACTTTTAAACCAGCCCCACAATTCACTCTTGACACTTTAGTGATTATTCCTTTCTAATATATTCTGCCGTCCTCAGAAAACAAAATGCATGCAACCCTAAAAGACAGAAGGAAGTGTCACTGGAAAATGGTTAGTGCATGTGTGTATAAACCTACCCCATCCTCCAGGGGGGAAATGACAATTTTTTTAGAAAGCAAGCCTTTCAAATCAATAAATGAAATGTCTGTGCCTGGATCATCTGTTACGGCCCTGGTGTTCTCTGCCTGGCAGTAGTAGGGATTTCTTCGGGCTTCCCTGTGTGTCATCCTCTGAGATGTGTTGGGGCGGCTTTCTGCTGTGTCATGCCCTTGGGTTTTCTGTGCTTTGACTTCCTTGTGATTTGCTAAGTGGAAACTCTGCAGCACGTGCGGGTCTGCTCTGTACAAATGGATGAAATATAACTGAGCTGAGTCTAACAGAGCATCCACTGAGGTGAAGGGCTTTTTTCTTCATGCACAATCTCATTGTAAAGATGCCTAAACATTTTTTTTCTAGATAGCTTGGAACAGTTTCTCAATTTCTGAAATATTGTGCTTAGCACAAGACATAGCTCACAACAACAGCACTGAATTACAGAGACGGTGCTTCTGAAGACTTGGGGCACAGCAATTCTGAAAGTGGCAGTTTTAAAATAAGCATAAGTTATTTAAAAGGCACTTTGGCTCATTTTTACATTGGTATATGTCAAGTCAGGTTTTATTTTAAACTCCTTAATGGAGGGGTTTCTTAATCTTTGACAAAATTCATAGTAGGCTAGGCTTTTTTTTTTTTTCTTTTTACTAATAATGAGCTTCTTCTTCCTTCTTCTCTTCTTCTTCTCCTTCTCCTCCTTCTCCTTCTCCTTCTCCTTCTCCTCCTTCTCCTTCTCCTTCTCCTTCTCCTTCTTCTTCTTCTCCTTCTCCTTCTTCTCCTTCTTCCCTGAAAGCAGCCCAGACTGGTCTTTACCTCACTCCTGGGTAAAGAATAACTTTTAAAACCTGGTTTTGGTCACTTACAAATGGCTTTTCAGGACCGGTTCCTATAATTTTGAGTGTCAAGCCCAAGTATTCTAAGCAGTATGTGTAAGCATTTCCATAATAAGTATTTCTTTTTGTTTCCTTTTCTTGTATTTGCTAGGACCCACCATTTCTCACTTCCACGGACAGCACAGTGAGGGGGGATGTGGTCGCAGGAGCATGCAGTCTTACAGGAACAGACGTTAAGTGTAATTGATTTTTCTAATCTGATTTTACTTAAACATGGTCAATTACTTTCCCTTGTCACTAAAACATTACATTATGTCAATCCAAAAGCCAGGTCTAAATCTAACTTCAAGGGACATGTCAAGCTAAAACTTTCCAAAGTCATATTCCCTTTCAAATGGCATTAGCAATTTGCCAATAGTTGTTCTTACTTTGGCCAAATCCTATGTGATATGTGGATGCACACATGGCTTGTGTGGTTTTAAATAATATTTCCAGTTAGCAGACAAAGCAATGGGTTCATTACAGCATTTTCCCAGTGTATGTCCTTACGTGATGTCCCTCTGGCTCACTCTGGTTCGAGCCTTTCATTTGGCTTTGGCTTCTGCACTGGATAGTGTTGCTTTCCCACAAAACATTACTTTCCAACACAACACACACTTCCCATCCCTTCTCCTCCTCTTCTGTGACATTGACTCTTCTATGGACCTTGGAACTCACCTGCTGGGGGTCTTATGTCCTCTGCCACTTATCTCCAGAGCCCTGAACATTTTGGCACCCAAGAAGCAGACATGTCCACATCCAGATGTCAGGAATAGAGACTGGGTTTGCTGAATGTATTCTGTCGTAGGCAACAAAGAACATGTTTATATAAATGAAGGCACTTAGAAGAGCCTGAAAGGTCACTGGGCACAGACCTGGTCATTGGCCTTTGATTATTTCATCTGCTCTCAGCTAAGGCCTCTGCTCCCAACTGGCTTCTACTCATTTCCTTCCAGATCAGAGAGCATTCCAATTTTTTTTCCACTTGTTTTTTGTTTTCATTTTGTTTCTCATGTTGTTTTTATTTATTTTTCTCTCATGCATCACATCCTGAGCACAGTTTCCCTTTCCTCCTCTCCTCCCAGTCTCCCTCCCCGCCCCCCAACCTACACACCTCCCCTTTCCTGCAGAGCCACTCCTCTGTTTCCCTTCAGAGAAGACCAGGCCTCTCAGGGATATCACCCAAATATGGCATAACAAGTTACAATCAGGCTGGTCGCATCCCCTAGTATTAAGGCTGGATGAGGCAACCAGTAGGGGAAGGGTTCCAAAAACAGGTAAAAGAGTCAGAGACACCCCTATTTCCACTGTTGAGCGCCAAGCTCAACACCAAGCTCCACAACCGTAACATATACGCAGAGGACCTAGGTCAGATCCATACATGCTTTCAAAGATCTGACAGCTTCTCCTGAGAAAGGAGATTCTACAAAAGGGAAGTGGAGCCCAGGAGCCCAGCTTCCAGAAGGGTGTGCACAACATAGAAAGTTAAATCTGTACTCTATGGTCCTCACTCTAATGCTCAGAGCAGAAATGGAGCCTGCTGGCTCAGGTCCTGCCATCTTAGAATATGAAACTATCCATTGCTAATATATATATATATCAGAACAGCTAAGCAGTGGGTGCAGTCTTAGAACATGAAGTAAATCCGTATGTGTAATGTAGCATGCATAATTACATGTGTAATATATAGTCTGTACCCTGAGGAGGCATAGATAGCCAAGTCCTAACTCCCACAACATGTAAATTGATATCTGATTCACTGTTATAGACACATTAAGTAATTTGAGATGAGATCATGATCGGTGTAGGCTGGAACTACCATCCAATGGCTGCTGTCTTTGCAAGAGCAAATCAAGGTGAGGTTTGAGAAGTGGACACACAGAGAAACCAGCAGACATGGAAAAGTTGAGTCCACAATCTAAGGACAGCAAGGGTGGCTGAGCTGCTGGAGGCTGGTAAGGAGGCATCACGGTCCACTCCCTTGGTGTTTTCAGGAGGGACTGGCTCTGATGGTTCCTAACTTTAGCCTCCTGGCATTGAGAATACAGAGAACAATTGTCCATGACTTTAAACCGCCAAGTCCATATTAATATGCCATCATGGTCCTTATATGGTGCAAAGTGCCTCTTCCCTCAGTAGAAAGGGGTGAAGGGAAGGAGAGAAGGGGGGAGGGAAGAAGAGGGAAGAGAGAGAAGGGGAGAAGAGGAGAAGGGGAAGGGAAGAGAATTTCTTCTGTCCTGGAGGAATTCTACCTGACTCTTACTCTACTACTCCCGGGATCTTGTTAGAGTTGTCGATTCCCATAGCGGGCCTAAGTGCTAACTAACCTCCAGAAGGCATCAAAGGGCCTACTTCACCAAGAAGGGGTGGCAGTTACAGGGAAACACGGATTCTTACTCTGTTGCTTGGTCATAGTGACCACTGTGCCCCAGGTTTTGCGCTAGTTTTCTGAGGATGTCCTAGAAAATGCCACTGAGTTATCAAACAGCAGACACTGACAGAGGGGAGGAGCTTGGTTCCGCCTCAGACTGATGTGCCAGGCTTTGTTGATTCCCATGGGAGACCTTACTCCATCTAAATGGAGACAGAGGAGGAGTGGATGGGGAGGTAGGAAGTTGGGGGAGGGGACAGGAGGAAAGGAGGGAGGAGAAACTGCGGTTGATATGTAAAATAAATTTTAAAAGATGAAAACAGGAGGTGAGACCCTGACTCATAAAATAAGGTGGGGATTGGTAGAAGTGGACACACACTGTTGAGAGGAATTATCTAGAACAGGTTAGTTTTGGGGGAATTGCGGTGATTGTTAATCGATGAAGAAGACTCAGCCCACTATGGGCAGCAGCATTCCCTAAGAAGAGTCCTGAGCAGTATGAGAGGGGAGATCTGGCTAAGGGCAAGCGAGGATGCATTTGTTCTCTCTTTGCTCTCGGCTGAGAGTGTGACGTGACTAACTGCTTGAGCTCTTCCCTTCACTCCCTTGCAACAATAGACTGTACCTTCGAATTAAAGACAAATAAGCATTTGCCCCCTGTGCTGATTTTTGTACAACAGAAGTGAAACTGGAACACTTGGATCGTGGCTGCATCACTTCCTTACCTGGCTCGTCCTCACACTGCCTCCCCTCCCGAGACCTTCTGCAGTGAGATATTCACTTTGTCCACACCTGTGGCACAGACCACACCTATTGGGGGTGGGGACAGGGACTGATGTTACCTGGGGAAACAGTCTGAGGAAGGGGCTCCGGGAGCACTCTCTTGCTTGCAGTTCGGGGGACAGGAGAACATCCGGAGGCATGTGCTGGTGTTCATCTGTCTGTGTTGTAAGTGATTTCTCCCTGAATAAACATCTATTCGGCCTATTTGTTTCTCCTGATCCTTACTAAACCTCATTAACCTTCCTTGGTCCAGCAGCCCACTCCAGGCATTGCTGTCAGCATGGAAATTTGCTCCTGTGCCCACACTCTGCCTCCAGCCGCAGAGCAAAGCCCTCCTTGCTCTGAGATGTACAGATCAACCCCAGCAGAGTCCTCTCCACTCTCAGTGCTCCACCAGGTGCTCGCCTGCATTCCAGGAGCTATGAGCCTGCATCCTCCAAGCAAGCCCATGCTGGGAGAGGTAGGGTGCTGGAGGCAACCCTCCCCAGATGTGGCAATGCCAGGCCCTGTCAGCCAGTCAAGTTCTCAAGAGTGAAGTCCAGCAACAGGATGACTAGTCGATGTGAGAAAAAGAGTGAAGCCCAGCAACAGGATGACTAGTCGATGTGAGAAAGAAGAGCAGGGCCACCATGCTACCTGTTGGTCTGGTGCACCCTACACACATCCGGCATTTCACTAGGAAACCAGTTGGCTCTTTGGGGAGTTGGTTCCCAGCTGTTGAAGATCATCTTTCTGTTAATTGGCTTTTCCTTCATCTTATTTGCTCTAAGTAATTAAATGTTTGCCAAGTCACCAGCTGATGACCCCAAGGCTGCCACTCAGTGCCGAAAATGCTCCTGAGCCCCGATTCATCTGCCTCTTGTGTGCCTGGTCCCCTCTAGGCTGGGAGCATCATCTTGTTGCAATGACAACATCGGGAGAAAAGGAAAAGAAAATAAAACTAGTTTGGGTGTGAAAGGATCAACGTTTTCCATAAAGGAAATGATCACAGGAACATGTACCCAAACCCTGAGGGGTGGTGCTGTGTTTGGGGGACCATGCCTCCTCCCATTGCCCCACCCTGGCTCTGGAACTTACACAATGATACTCTGAAAGTCCAGGAGGAAAAGACTCCCAGTACAAATCACCCCTGTCTGCGGCACATACAGGATTTGCCGGAGGCTGAGAAGTTCCAGGTTCATTGTTCTACCTGCCGGAAGCAAGCAGGCACACAGCTCGGCTGCATCTTTTGAATGGTTGGCAGATTTGGTAAGGCTTGTTGAAGGGTTAGGCAGAAAGGCAAAGGGACAATGTACCTGGAGGAAGCAGGAAACTGTCACCAAGGAGCAGATCTGGGAAGCCAGACACTGCCCTCTTGTGGCCGTCAGCCTCTAGTGGCTAAGGATTCTTGGTGGTATTGATGGACCATGGTAACTAGTCACTGTTTCCCAAGTCCCAAGGCCAAGGCAAAAGAGACACCGGATGAAATGTGAAGTAACCAAACACTGCACTGACAATTCTCTCCTGAGATAGAAGACTCCCAGCATTTCTTCTGGACAGCCTCTGCTTGAGAATCCAGGTGAGATGACACTTGATTTGTCATTGGGTGCCAAGGCTTCACCGCTGAATGTATCTGCTGGTGCCTTCCAGCTGTAGGTCCAAACAGATGACCCAGAATTCTCAACCACAAACAGAACTCAGATTAGCCACACAAGCAAGACCTGGGTAAAAATATCCATCTAGGACCCATGTTATCATGTATTTCCTTTTTTGTTTCTTTGTGTCTTTCCCAAGATACTTTCTTTCTTGTTCCTTGTGAACAGTGGGCTGAAATGGGGATGCATCAATAAAAGGTGTTTGATCCTGCTTTGGGGTCACTCTGTCTGTATCTGCATTTCACGTGGGGCCCAGCAGGGGCCTTGGGAATAAAGAAGTCCTGGCAGGGAGTGGGCTGTGTGGGCACAGAAAAGAGTGAGTTCACACTAAATGGGCCCAAATTGCCCACTTGAGCTTCCTAACATCTTATTTGTGTGGGTTCTTTTTTCCCACTTCGGTAGGGGGGAGAGCAGTATATTCTATGTAATTTTTTTAACTTAAAAAGAGAAGGGTGAAAGGGACAAAGAGAAAACAGAAATGAGAAGGAGGGAGGTGGTCAAGTGACTGGGGGTAGGGAGGCTTAAAATATCCAAGAAGCTGGTGCTTCCAGAGAATAAAGAACTGGAGGGATGGAGTGACCTGCTTCCCCAGGGCTGGTCTTGGTGTGAGGATAAAGGACAGAAGCATGGATCTTCAGGATGCTCTGAGGGTACTGTGTAAGGACTCAGTCATGATGCTGGCCTGCCCCTGTCATCTGGCAGAATGCACTCAGGCAGTACCCTGATCAGCCCAGGGTTCCATGATTGCCTAGTCTGCACACAGGTGCAAAGGACCCCTCTAAAAGAAAGACCCCTGCCCTCTTATCCTCTCTTCCTGCTGTTCCCCTGGGGCAGACAGGACTTCTCCTGTCTCCCTCTTCTCTTCTGTCCTCTGTCTCTCTGTCTCTTCACCTCTTTTCTCTCTCCATCCCCCTTCCCTCCCCTTTCTAATAAAACTTATCACTTAAGCTCTGTCTGCCTGGCATATTTGTCCCTCTGCCTCGGTCAACCTCACCCACCATGGAATCCACCAAGGTCACCCACACAAGGTTCCCCCCACGCTTTATCATAACAGACTGCAAGTGTGAGATGTGAGGTATGTAGGAATCTACTGAAGATCTCATACCAGTGACTCTGGTCTTGGACTGCCAGCCAGGGGCTCTATTTACCAATGAGCGATCTTAGGAAGTGGTATCACTGCCAGGTGACCAAGGACTCAGTGGTGGGAACCAATCCAAAAAGATGTCTTACAAACACCACTTGAGACCAGTAGCATTGAGTGGGTCAAACCTGTACACTGTGACTGCCAGGTGTGGAGGCCAATGTGAAGGCCTGAAGACATATGCCTATCCGGTGTTCCTGCCGGTTCCTAATAGACTCCATCCCACCTCATGCTCACCGGTGAAGGAAGTTTACGGGTTTGATGGAGTCTGGGACTTTGAGGTGGAGCCTTATGATGGACTGCACTACTGTCATCTCAGCATCATAGGAAGATGGGGACATCATGGAAAATGTGAAGAAGGAGAAAATCCAGAACCAATTGTGCAGGCAGCATGTGGACAAGAACCAGCAGGGCTACTGGAGCCTGCAGAAGGCTCTGTTCACCCTGGACTTCAGGCCCTATGTGGTACACTGCCCCTGCCTGTCAATCACAGCACAGGTTGTTTTACCTTGACCTGCTGTTGGGGAGCCTCATAGCTGGTCTTTGGGACCTTGTTACAAATCAGGCTTCTTAGCTTGTTCTGGAATTATGGGGCTGTCGTTTCTGGAACTTACCTCTTTTGGAGGCTGAGTCCATGTCTCCCCCCATTTCTCATTTTCTAGTACAGCCTCTCAGTTGCCCTGAGTTTCTGAAAATTCTCAGGGCTGACTCCAAGCCAGCATGGAGCTCCGTGTTCAGCATCTAAGACTCATAATGGCTTCATCTGGACTCCAAAGAGAAGGTAGTCCCTTCTTTTCCCATGCAGGTGGAGGACTCGGGGTGCTAAGCACTCTTTGGGGAAAGGAGTATTATAGCTCAAGCTGAGTGGGTCCTCAGGTTGCTGACTTCCCAGAGCCTCAGTGAGAGGATGTGAATTTCCATCAATGTTGATGACTTGCTAGGAAGAAAGAAGGCAGTTAACATTCCTCCCCATGGGGAGAGCTTCTACCCCTCAGCAAGCAACATCACCCTCTTCAAGTACTTTCAAGTTCCATGGGTGTCATGTGAGAGCTTGGGAGTGTTTTATTAAGGCTTCTATTGCTATGAAGAAGCACTATGACCACTGCAGCTCTTATAAAGGAAAGCATTTACCTGGGTGACTTAAAGTTCAGAGGTTCAGTCCATTATCATTATAGTAGGACATGGCAGCACCCTGGCAGACATGGTGCTGGAGAAGGAGCTGGGAGTCCTACATCTCGAACCAGAGGCAACAGGAAGTGGTCTGTAACACTAGCCATACTCTGAGCATAGGTGACCTCAAAGCCCGCCCCCACAATTACACACTTCCTTCAACAAGGCCACACCTACTCCAACAAGGCCACACCCCCTAATAGTGCCACTTACATTCAAACTACCACAGATGGGTATAAAGCCATTACCTTAAAATCTTAATCTTTTAACCTCCAAAGGCTTCCAAGCTCTTGATGTCTCTGTCTTCTGTAATTGCCTCTTTACACCCTCTGCTCATTTTTCTTCTTCTGGGGTTTTTATTCTTGTTCGTTTCTGTTTTATCTGTTTCTTTTCTCATCACTGTGACCAAAGACCTGCCAAGAGCAAGTCATCCCAGCTCAGGCCCAGAAAGTCTAATGTCCTTGACAGACTCCTGGTCCAGGGCATCTACTCTCTGCTATAGATGCTATTCTTTGCTTGTTCAGCACTTAATGTTCCCAAAAGCAGTGCATTTTCTATAAGGAAGGACAGAGAGGATTAGAGCTGAAGGGTCACTGATTTCCCACAAGTGGCCCCTGTTTTGAGCTGGATATTTGTGTTCCTGTGAGTCAGATATTGAAGCTATATATTCTAATGTGATGTTTGGAAACAGGGTGAATATTGGTCAGAGAGAGAAAACCAATCGAGTGGACATATATAGGAAGATACATGTTATAGATAGATACATTGATGTACAGGTATGGATTCATAGTTATATACATAGATACTAGAAATGTACATAGATATCCAGATAGCTGGTCAGGAAAAGATTTATCAATTGAATTGGTTTGCATTATATGGAAGTTAAAAAGCTAGGACGGACTATCTGCAAGGTGGATTCCTTGAGGTGCTGGTAATGCAGTTTGGTTCAAGACCAAAAGCAGCAGAACCAGGAAGAAGCCTGAAGAGCCTGGGAACAAGCCTCAGGGGCCATCAAGCCTGGTGTCCTGGTATCCCGGGGCACAAAAGGGGTGTCTAGGCTCTAAAAGAGAGAGACAGCACCTCACTTTTTTTTTCCTGCCTTTCTGTTCTGTCCAGAACAGAAGGTTAGACCGAGGATGGGCTTTCTGCACTCACTCTGCTGATGGTGGCCCTAGAGGATTGGGAAGGATATATGTCTGCTGTGTGAGCCACCATCTGTGTCACACTGTCATGGAGGCTGGGGTGACTGTACAGACTCTTCAAAGGTATCCCCTAACCCCCAGCAAACATACTGGACCCTTGTCCTCACGCTACCCTCCTACAGCTACCACCACAGGAAAGGAAGCTGCCCTGTGATCCCCTTCTGGGCACATCTTGGCACCTCCTGTTCAACATGGACAGGAGTACAGGCTGTGACAGTGAGCAGCTGCTGCCACCTGCATGACTGAATGGCTGCCTGAGTCCCCCCTGGGAATCTAGCCTGTACTAATTTATGTCTGCCACCCAGCCCTGAAGGCAGGTGCACCAATAAGCCAAGCCAGCCCTGCTTTATGGAATCAGCCAGCTTCCTAGAGGACAGAAGGTCAGATGTACATGACTTTACGGACCACCTAAGGCTTGTCACGGCTCAGCAGAGATGGCAACCTCCCTCCTCTGCCTGGTGTTTACCCTGCTATGTATTTGAGTGGGAGAGGCAATATCAACTTACTCCAAGGGTTGCTACCTGTTCTGGTGGGTGCTTCATCCCAGCCCCTGGCATCCATAGACCCAGAGTCTGGAATGTTATGGTGGAAGTCCCACCCAAGCCCCCACCCCCCATCTCCCTCCTGCATCTCAGAAAGCCTGCCAAATGATGACCCCCTCCCCCAGAAATACCACAGGGTATTTCAACTGCCCCCCAGTGGCTTTCCAGTCTCTCTTTCCAGTCTCCTCTCTGGGGGTGCTGGAAGGCCATCCTGGAACATTTTATCCATTAAACATGGGCTTTAAAAAAACAAAAACTCAGTTTGATTTGGTCTCCTTTGGATTGCTGCATTGGCAGAGAGGCTTATCGGGGTGCAGAAACCTTTCAGTACCCAGCTCCAAGGTGGTCGGGTTGAGCTGTATGCTCTGTCTTATTGCATGCATATTCCAGCAACAGAGCTCTACCCACCGTGCAGTGTGCCTGCCGTTGTCCTGGGTCCATTTGCCCTAAGGTTTGGTCCCAGTGGGTCAGTGAGCACTGTTTATCCTACACCACAATGGCCTTGGTGAGAAGAATGCTAACTGAAACTCAAGCACCGCTTCATGTCCCTGGTTTTGTTTCCCTGTGGAGGCCACAATCCCGTCTAGAGCAAGGCTTCCTGGCACAATCTTTGCTGATGGAAAGGCTCTGTCTACTCGCCCACTTGGCAGTCCCTGAGAATGAGGTGAGGAGCAAAAGGAACCAGGAGCCAGACCCCTGAGCCTTATTCCTGGTGCTCAGCACAGCAACACCCAAGCCCTGAGCCTGTCCTTTTCCCTCCCTGCAGGAGACAGCAGCTGTAATAGATTCAAGCTTCTCTTGTCCCCAGCCAGGCCCATGGGCACATCACCCTTCCAGCCTCTCATGGATTTGGACTCCAAGGACACCCAGTTCTCTCTGGCCCGCTTTATTAGGACATTGCTGGGAATCCAATGCTTCCCTCACTCACCCTGGGCAGTCAAAGCTCAGTTTCTTCTCCCTGCCCTCACCACCGGAGACCCAAGAGGGGACCCAAGGTTTCCAGCTGCCTGGGGAAACCAAGGCCCATTTCACAGCTACATAAGCCTGCCTGCACCCAACCTTGATGTTCCAGTGCCCCCCAGAGTGGTCCTCTGCATCCTCATTCGCAAACTCCCTACCACAGCCTCCCAAAGCCATCTCCATGCTGAGAAGCCTTGTTTTTCCTTTTGCCCATGTCCACCATGTATATCTGATGTTCTCGTTCCTATATATCTGTGCCATCCTCTCTTGGGTCTCCATCCTGGGTTACACTGATCATTTGGTCACACCCTGTAAGGATTTAGGCATTATGCTGGCCCGGTCCCGTTGCCTGTCAGAATGCACCCAGGCAGCACCCTGAGCAGCCCAGGGTTCCATGATTGCAAAGTATGCATGCAGGTGCAAAGGACCTCTTTAAAAGACACACCCCTTTTCCTCTCTTCCCACTGTTCCCCTGGGGCAGACAGGAATGTTCCTGTCTCATCTTCTCTTTTGTCCTCTCTCTATCTCTGTATGTCTCCTCTCTCTCTCTCTCTCTCTCTCTGTGTGTGTGTGTGTGTGTGTGTGTGTGTGTGTGTGTGTGTGTCTTTTCTTACCTCCTCCTCAATAAAACTTTCAACATCCACCCTCCATCCATCACCCACTCTGGGACCTTGCAGGACTAAGGAGCCACCACCTGCAGTCCCAAACCATTATTCATGATCATAACACATCCTAAGAACAATGGACAGATGTCCTGGGAGGCAGAAGAGCCCAGCAGAGGCGCATCATGGTCCCCCAGTAGGTTAATCCAGACTGTTGGTCATCCTAAGTGGTCATAAACCTCCCTGCCTTGCCTAAGTTACTTACGAGAATCCTTACATCTCACAACTGTCTTTATTGTCACATATCACATTGGAAATTGATATGGGAGACGGCCCACAGCAAGGCTAGGGCAAATGCCACCTGCCCAACCTCAAAGGAACCCAACTCCTGTTCCCAGGGAGTCAGCTTTGCCGTTTTTTTCCAGTCTCTCTGGGCACTGTGGGGGTGCGGATACACCTATTGATCCCTACCTCAACATAAAAGGGGTGGGAGAGAAGGCAGCTCAGATCTGAAAGGGAAGATCTTCACGTGACTGACAGCACCTTGCCACCACAGGACTGATAGCAAAGCAAGAAACACGGGGGGGGGGGGGGGGGTCCCTGCCTGCTAGCCAAGTGTCCCCTGTATGGGCTTGTTTTTCTGTTAACAGTTTGTTCCAGTGTAAGTGTCTCTGTGACCTCAGCATGTCTGTTTCATCAGCATTCAGCATTTTCCAAAGGCTTGACAGGCACACCAGCTTACAGTAGATTCCTGTTGTTGTTGCTTTCTAAGCACAAATGTTTCTAAAGAGATCTACACTGCTGGTGACCTCTGATGGGCAAAAGACAGTTGCTGCCCCAAGTCAGACATGCTGGACTCAGCCGCTCCCTTGTGACTGTTCTGTGCTGCTGCTTTCAAAGCCGGAACCTGCCCAGATGCCCAGAGCTGGACCACACACACACACACGCACACGCACACGCACGCACGCGCACACACACACACACACACACACACACACACACACACACACCTCAGGAGAAGGCATTGGTGAGAAGGAATCTGCTTTCAAATGAAGCACAGATGCCCTCCCAGTTGCCTTCCCTGGGCTCTGCCCTCAGGCCAGTACTCCAGCTGTGCTCCTTCTGGAGCAGAACAATGGGCTCCCACACCCACAATGCTGTATCGAAAATCCAGCAGCTTTCTCCCCCCCCCCCATCCCCACCCTTTTGCATCTCCCATACCAGGCATGTGCTTTTGAAATAGCCTTTCTCAAACAGCTCTGAGCTGTTAACTTGCAAGCACACATGCAGCTTTCTGGAAGTGTATAATTCTGTAGTGGGTTTTTTTTTTGTTTGTTTGTTTGTTTGTTTCTTGTTTTTTTGTTTTTTAAATATGTTCAGATAATGTGCTGCCACCGACAGTTTAAGAACACTTCACAGCTTCCAAAAAGGAAACCCCATGCCTTCGGCCAACTCCCTCACATCCCTCAGTCCATAAACAACCCCCACCCCAACTCCAGGTATTGTAGAACCTACTTTAATTTCTACAGAGAGCCCTCTTTGGGGATTCATTCTCTGTATGCACCCCCCCATCCACCCCTCCTGAATGGTTTTTTTTCCAGGCAGCATCACAACTTTGCTTCACCTTTGTTGGAACATGTATGAACCATCATTCCTCTCCATGGCCATGTAGCATTCCCTGTGAGGACATTCTACTTTGGTTTATACACCATCTATCAATTGAAAGACATCTGGAGTGTCCCCACTTTTTGGTGGTAGTGAATAATGCCTCTGCAAACATTCATGGACAGTTTTGAGTGGGCATAATTTTCCTTTCGCCTGAGCCAGTCGCTAGGAGTGGAATGGTGGGAGGCGACGATAAGCTTCTATCTGGCTGTCTGGGCAGTTACAAAATGGCTTCTAAATTGTTGGCACCTTGCTGTGTTCCCACCAGCAGGGAAGGTCTGATTCATTCCCACCAGCACATGTCTCTCCCCACTGAGGTCCAGGTCACCGGGTGCCATGCACTCTCAGATGGCTCTGCTTCTTGAATTCTGCATCCCTTCCCCAACCAGCGGTCTATGCCACCCTATGCCTTCCCATCACCAGAGACTTGGTCACCCCCTTCCCCAGCCCTTGCAGGAGCTCTGAAAGGTGGAATGATGCCCTGCCAATCATGAGCCACCATGATCCAAACTAGGACTCAGCAATGGCCTCTACATCTACCCTTTACTTCCTTGTTTCCCAGCAGGCACCATCACCTCTAACCAATACCTGGACTCCATGCCATGCCCCCAGAGACTGCACCCAAGGAGCTCCTGCTCCACTTCCCTGTGCCCCTCGGCTTCTCTCATGTGTCTGCAGACACATGTGTGGACTGATGACACACAGGTGTACTCTTCAGGTCACTGTGCTCCCTTCTGTGCCCCAGGGGACAAATCCCTTCTATACCTGTTACAGGCAATTCTCCTCTTGGTCCCCACCCTTGCCATCTCGCATCCATGGGGCTTCACAAAACCATCCCCAAGTTGTGGCTCAGTTTGACCCAGTGCCTGCCTACCATGCAGGAAGTGGCAGGTTCAGTCTCCCGCCCTGAATAAACCAGGCATGGGTGTGCACAGCTGTAAACCAGAGCTGAAAGGTAGGAGCAGGCTGATCAGAAGTTCAGCTCACCCTCTGCTTAGCAAGACCAGACTGCAAGGCGTGAAACTATATATCTCAAAAGCAAACAACAAACTACTGTGTCTCATGGAATCTTCTCTCCTCCCGTGGGACAGAAAGTTACAGATCATCTGCTAGCTGGGACACACTAGGGCATTAGAGAAGACTGTCTCAAGTCGAGAAACTCATAGAGCAAGCAGGTCTGAGGCTGACAAAGGACCTTAGAGTAGGGACTGTTACAAAGTGGTGGGAAAACAGGTCTTAGATCTCCCTAACCTTCACCTCCTGGCATCATGGGGGAGGGTACTGGGTCTGCTTGGGTGTAGGCTTAGCATAATTTTGGTACTGGTAACTCATGGCCCACCCTCCTGCAGGCCTCTGGGAAGACAATGCTATCTGCAGCCTGAGCCTGGCTTTCACCAAGCTCTGAGTCCCACTAACTCCTTGATTCCAGGTAGCTCACCTCCTGGTGAGTCTCTAGTGTGTCACATGGCCACCTTTGAGTGGCTATGCTCTGCCCGAGTGTGCTTGAGTGTGCTCTGCCTAAGTGTGCTCACCTGGCCTTGCAGCCGGTCACCTCTTCAGAGGGTCCTGAAGCCCAGCTGATCCCCACCCACTGGCCTGACAGGCCCTCCTCCCCCAGGCTCTTTCTTGGCCCTTTGTTTATTCTTTAAATCCCTCCACAATATGCCCCTTTTCTCTCCACTCCTCAGACACCTGCCTCTCCCTAGTGAAATGAGTAAAGAAGTAAACAAGTTTTTTTTCAAATGCTTATGAACCCATCCTGGTTTTCATGTTGGCTCCTGGCAACCTCATCCAGTCACACACTGAGAATCCCGGATCCTCCTCCTCCAGCTCTGGATGGAGCTGTACAACGTGCTGCAGTTTGGTCTAATGAAAGCCAGCCTGACAGCCACCTCCCTTACCTGACATGATGGCCTTGCTCTGGCACTCTGTACCTGCTGTCCCAAGCAAGCCACCACTCACTGCCCTCTCCGTTGGCAGCTCAATCAGCCCTGCCATGCAGCCTGTCACAGGCACCTGGCTCTGGTGCCCTTCCAACTGCACGCTTCTCTGCATTTTCCACCCAGAAAAACCAACACATCCCGTAAACAGTCACCTTATCTGGCAAGGAGAAAGACCAAGACACCAACGTATTGCAGAAACGTTCCTGAGCCAGGTGCTACACGCAGAGCCCTGTGCTGGGCCTTGGGTGAGCCAATCCAGAGCCCTCATGCATGGCACAATGCCTGGCTCTCTGTGTGAGTCCCTTTAACTTTCCTGCCAGCCTGATGAGGGAAAGCAGAATTCATCTTCACTTACCCAGAAACCATATCTTTACCAGCAAGACTCTGGGCTAGGTACAGTCCTCGTTCAATGAACAGAATAGAGAGCAGGGGGACTTAAGGAAAGTGACAGAATGGGCATGGCAGCAGAAACGCCCCACGGTGACAAGATAGGCCCAGGGAGGGGCAGGTTCATGGCTCAGCAGTGGGGTGAGGGTCTGGAGGTGAATGAACAGCACAATGGAGGACACAGGAAGCTACATGGATTGCCTCACTCTGCCTTCCAGTGCTGGTAGGCATAGGCACCAAGGATTCCTTACTCCATAAGAAGGCTACTGTTGCTGTTTACCGCGATACCGATGATGGTGATGATGATGGAGATGTCTCGATGATGAAGGGACCGATGTCACTACTGATGAGGATGATGATCTTACGAAGGTGATAATGGCGGAAACTAGTGATGCTGATGGCGTGTGATAACGATGATACAGCTGCTGTTGTTGATGATGATGGGGAAGATGGGTGTGAGGGGGCTACTGGTGTGATGGTGATCAGGAAGATGCTGCTGACAAGGATGAAAGGATTGCTAACGTAGACCCTGATGGTGACGACAGCCAACATTCACAGAGGATGTCGGCATTCAGTGGGTCCTCTTATAACTTCATTTTGCAGATAGGTTTGCTAGGCGTGGGGCTCAAGCGGATGAACTCAAAGATTCTGGGCTGTTTGTCTCTGGAGAGGGTCTAATACAGAAGTGTCTCTGGACTGAGTCTCCATTGCTTCTGCCCTGTCTTATGACAGGAAATGAAGCGTAACCCTGGTGGGATGGCCAGCAAGAGCCAGGGAATCAAAGCTGTGGGTCCTGTTCACAATGGCCAGCCTCTCTGAGGGATTATCAGCAGTCAGTCTCTCACTTTGTCATTGCTTTAACCATTAGCCCCACACTGTGGACACAAATGTTCTGGCTTCCGGGTAAAAAATGTACATTGTTACAAGCAGTTTTCCCACCAGCCTGGTCCCTCAGCCACGCCAGCCCCAAATAACACACAGAGACGCTGTATTAGATATAAGGCTGTTGACCTGTTACTAGAGTTTATTATTGGCTAGCTCTGTCTTAAATATTAACCCATTTCTATCAATCTAAGTGTTTCCATGTACCTGAGAGTGGGTCCGGACCTCTTACTTTTCTTGTGTCCTACACTTCGACTCCTCTCTGCTATATCTCCCAGGGTTTTCCTTGTCTCCTAGTCCCACCTATCTTGCTTTCCTATTGGCCAACAGTGATTTATTCATTAACCAATAAGAGAAACATAGTTACAGAATGACATCTCCCATCATAACATGGCTTTCTACAAAGGCCCTCCCATACCACATTGGGAGTCAATACTGTGGGTCAATACTGTGACAGTAGTGTGACCTGGGAACCACATGCCACCAGAAATTTGACCTTATCTTTCCAGAGAATCCAGGGCATTTGGGGGGAATGCAGAGAATGGCTCTGTGTGTGTGCATTCTGTATATGTGCTCTGTGTGGGTGCAGACCTGTGTGGTATGTGCGTGCCTGTAAGTGTAATGCTACTGTGCATATTTGCACACACATGCGAGTGTGTCCCTCACAGGTGTATGTACATGTCACATGCCACACTGGGAGAATGGTGAGGTCTTCTGTTTCTCTCAATGATCAGCAGTTGTAAAGGCACCGGTCCTGAAGCAACAGTGCCCATCTGTGCCCATCTGTGTCCATCTGTCAACTGTGAGCAGTCCAGAACTGTGAGAGGCAAGACAGGAGGTCAGGATCACAGCGCCCTCCATGCTCTACCTGACTGAACACAGTCCCCAAACAGCATCTTTCTCCAACCACAGTAAAAAGGGTTCTATCCCCAGTGCAGTCATCATAAAGACTCGGAACATTACAGAGTGGTAGTCCCAGTTCTAGAGCCCCACTTTCCATGGGTAGCTGCCATTAGTAGCCTTTGCTGGAGTGACACACCACAGACAGGCACCAGTGAGGATTCTCATGAATGATCTACATAGCTCCTAGGTATCAGCCACACATCCATGGGGGAGACATGGATGGAGATATTTTTAAGATTTGTTTTATTTAAATGAGTGATTTGCCTACATGTAGGTACTTACACTGTGTGCATGTATTTGTGAGCCACTGTGTGGGTGCTAGAAACTGAGCCTGGGTCCTTTGCCAGAACAGCAACTGCTCTTGACCACACAGCCATCTCTCCAGCTCCATGGATGGAAATTCTTATGAATGGACTGTATAGCTCACAGGTACCATTCACACATCCACAGACAGGCAGAGGTAAATGTTTCATGGATGGCTGATACCCACAGGTGTCATCATTCAACCGTCATTTTGCTTTCTCCCAGTTGCTTCCTCACAGCAATCTCATCTCACTCCCATGTGACCAAGGCTACATTCCAGAACACTTCTGTCCACTTTCTCTCCTCCATCATCATATAAACCTCAAAGACTTACATACATGTATGCATACATGGGTACTACCACCATATGTATTTGTGTTTCTTAGAATATACATATCCATTGTATACATTCATATGTATGTGTTTATGTATATATATACATGTATATATATACACACACACAAACACACACACACACACACACACACACACATATATATATATATATATATATATATGTAGTTAACATCATTTATCTCTAAGCCTGTCTGTATCTACCCTTTCTCTTTTATTGTTTGTTTAGAGACATGATCTCACTTCAGCTTGGCCTTGAATTCTATTTTTCTGCCTTGGCTTCCCAAGTGTTGGGACTATAAGCACATGCCACCACATACATGTGGATTCCAGTTCTCTGCTTAGACAAAGCCCCCCACCATGTAATCTTCTGCCTGTGTCTATGCCACTGTCTAGTACCACACTGTTGATTCATAGGCATGCCCTTGTTAACTACTTATCTAAATAAGTTTGCAGGTCCAGCAAGGTGCAGAGGCAGAGAGGCAGGAGCTTGAGGCAGCCAATCTCAGCAATATCTGCAGTCAGGAATCGGAGAGATGATGCTGGAGCCTGGCTTAGTGTCTCCCTTTCGTTTTTAGCCCATGACCCCAGCCCATGGCTGGCACTTTCCATATTCAAGATGAGTTTTCTCACTTCAGTAACCCAATCTATAAATTCTGTAACTATTTGAACAAAAACTGTCTCTGTACTCCTTACATCCTGTAGTCTCTGGTATTTGAATATTGTGTCCCCATATTTGGGGGGAGGAGAGTGGCCTTGCTAGAGGAATTGTCACTCAGGACAGGCTTTGAGGCTTCAAACACTACACACCATTTTACTGGCTGTGTGTGTGTGTGTGTGTGTGTGTGTGTGTGTGTGTGTGTGTGTGTATCAACTTGACACGAGCTAGAGTCATCAGAGGAAGGGACCTCAGCTGAAGAAATGCCTCCTTGAGATCCAGCTGTAAGGCATTTTCTCATTTAGTGATCAATGAGGGAGGCCCCAGCCCATGGTGGGTGGTGCTATCCCAGGGATGCTGGCCCTGGGTTCTATAAGAAGGTGGGTTGAGCAAGCCAGATGAAGCAAAGCAGTAAGCAGCTCTCCTCCATAGCCTCTGCATCAGCTTCTGCTTCTGGGATCCTGCCCTGTGTGAGTTCCTGTCCTGACTTCCTGTAGTGATGAACAGCAATGCCGAAGTATAAGCCAAATAAACCCTTTCCTCCCCAACTTGCTTTTTGATCACATTTTATCAAGTGATAGTAACCCTGACTAAAACACCATTCCTGAGTGACCTTTCTGCCTGCTATTGTGATTGGAGATGCATGCTCTCAGCTGCCCCTGCTGCCATGCTGCATCCCCTCTGTGGTGGTGATGGACTGGACTCTTCCCGCTGGACTGCAACCCTGAAATAAGCCCTTCCTCCTGCAAGTTGCAGTGTTTTGTTACAACAGTAGAAAAGAAACAAAGAGAAGAGGTAAGCCCAAATAAACCCCATCTTCTGTAAGTCGTCTAGGTCATGGTATTCTTTCAATGCACTAGGAAAGAGATACAAATTCTCTCACAGACACACACAGAGCTTTGTCTCCCAGGTGACTCTAGGACCTGTGAAGCTCACACTGTCAACCATTACAGGGCTCCAAGAGTAATGTGCTGGGGTAACTTTTAAATGATAACTTTGTGTCCATGTATTAGAATCATCAAAAAGGAGTTTTTCAGATTTAAGAAAAAATGTTTTTCAAAATTTTTTGGTTAATAAAGTGGTAAAAAATTATCTTTTCCTTAGCAACATATCATTGTGCCCTCCCCACACCCTAGGGTAGCAATAGGTGCTTTTAAATTCCCCTTACTATTGAACTATTAGGACATCTTTTTGGACAACTGTTGCACACTTGGGTTTCATTTTGAGAACTTCATTGTTTAGTACTCTTCGCCAATTTAAAATATTAGGTGAGTTTTTTTTTAATTTGTAGATTGTAGAAATTAACATTCTGTCATCTAACGTGTATTTTGTAAAAGGGTTGTCATCTGAATGTTGCTGACTGAATTGCTATGACTAATGTATTAAATTTAAATGACTGTTACATTTCTTTATAAGCCTGTACTTGTTAGAATGTCTTTATTTCACCTAGAACTTGCTTTGTCTTATAAGTAAGGCACTTGGTCTTGTTTTCTGTTGGCAATAATCCTTGTGCATCCAGGCATCAATGTCCAATCTTTGCCTCTGTCTCCCTCTTCACAGGCATCTCTGCTGCAATGGGAATTTTACTTGGTAACTTGATGATATCTAAGATCAGCTGGGAAGAGAGTGTCAGCACAGGATTGTCTGTATCAGGTTGGCCTGTGGGTACATCTGCGGGAGATTGTCTTGATTGCATTCATTGTAGTAGGAATGCCTGACCATCTGGGCAGCACCATTCCCCTAGGCGTACGTCCTGGACCACCTAAGAATAGAGAAGGTGAGCTGAGCAGGGCTTGCATGCATTTGCTCTGTCTGCTCATGGATGAGTTCCTGTTGTCCTGACCTCCCTACTGTGATGGACTATAACCTGGAATTGTGAGCCACAATAAACCCTTCTGCTCACTGGGTGCTGGTGGTGCACAGCTTTAATCCCAGCACTTAGGAGGCAGAGGCAGGCAGACCTCTGTGAATTCAAGAATTTGAGGCCAGTCTATAGAACCAGTTCCAGGACAGGCTCCAAAGCTACACAGAGAAACCCTATCTCAAATAAATAAAAAATAAAATAAATAAATAAATAAATAAATAAATAAAAATCCTTCTTTAAGTTTCTTTTTACCAGGGTAATTTTTCACAGTAACAGAAATGAAAATAGGACAACCTGTGTGTCTTAATTCTGTCTCTCCTGTCTCCTAAGTACTCTTTGCATTGGATTGTGGACATTATGCCCACAATCATCTTGAGACCCTAAATGCCCTGTCATCCACAAAGATCTGATTTCCCACAAAGTCACATGTGCAGAACTGAAGGACTTAGATATCTTTCTGGAACCAACATTCTTCCTGCTACAAATGGAGAGAGGGAGAGAGAGACAGCACAAATATATAGGCAAAAAGAACAAGATTGCTGTGGTGGAAAGGGGAGTCTGTCATTTCTGGAAGATCTGGAAGTTGGAAGAACTGGAAGTAGCAACTTTGAGTAAGAACCAGAAGTCCACAATCCTATTTGGGCCAGCATCCCACTGGGGTGCCAGACAGGAGCTCTGAGGGAGTGTCTACAGGGTGCCCTTCACAAAATTCACTGGAAAGGGCAGTTCTCAGCAGATCACAGTGCCTGGGCTGAGCTCAGGGTGTTTATTATGCAAAGACTGTGTGAGAATGTGTCATATGACTGCTCATTGAGAACTCATGAAAAATAACCACAGGGGGATTTCTATAAATCCTACAGCATAATGGGAAGAATTATGAATAGGAGAGGAGAAGAAAGGAATCACACGTGCTCCAAATTGATCTAAAAGTTATAATCGAGAGGACAGGGGAAAAGTTGAGAAATCCTTGTGTGGAAATGGCTGCTACACTGTTTACCCAAAGTAGACACACTTGCTGCCACAGAAATTATGGTGACAATTAAAGGGGGTGGAAAACACAGCCAGTCACAAAAGCAGGAAGGAGAGCATAGAACAAAAGACAGCCAGGTCCAAACAGCAGGATGAGTGAAAAGGAAAAAGAAAATTGCTAACCCTTAAGGAACCAGGGGAAGAAATCAATATGGAGCTGAAACTAATGAGATATAGGACAAGAATGTCTCCCAAACCCCAGTCAGACATGCGCGCCTGAGAAGGGGCAGGAGGGTATGGGCAGGGAAGACGCCACTGTGAGAACTGGAGTGGACATGACTAGAAAAACAAGTGGGAACTTGGATCTCTAAAGTCCTGTGGACAAGACTGGACTACCATTGCCAAAGGCCCACCTGGAGTTGAAACTGAACTTATAAAATATTTGAAGGATACAAGGTTCCCTTGTTTTGCCTGGCCCCAAAAGAAAGGATGCATATTTTCTTAATTTATAACATTTTTTTTTTTTTTATTTTTCAAGACAGGGTTTCTCTATGAAGCCTTGGCCATCCTGGACTAGGTTGGCCTCAAACTCAGAGATTCACCTGCCTCTGCCTCCTGGGTGCTGAGATTAAAGGTGTGTGTCACCACTGGCTGACCTTATTTTATAATCTCAGCACTCATATTTTAATGCAAAGCACTCATATTTTAATGCAATAGTATCAAGGCATCTATGATCCCCTTATATATCATGTAACATCTATCTATCATCAATTTAATATCTTTCTTTGTATCTATTACTGACCTATTTCTCACCTAACCATCTTATTATCTATATCTTCTATCTAATTTCAGGTAGGAGTAGGTGCAGACCCAGATATCTGTCAAAATGTGTAATTTTGTATTAATACATTATGGAGGAATTTTTGGGGGTTGGGTTCAAGACAGACTTCTCTGTGCAGCCATGGCTGTCCTAGAACTCACTCTGTAGATCAGGCTGGCCTCCAACTCAGATACTCACCAAAGGCCTGTGCCGCCACCACCCAGCATTGAGGAATTTTTTAAACAATAAATCAAAAGACACTCAGAACATCTGATATGCTGACCTGTTGTTCCTAATGAGATCTTTCAGCCAAATATAGATATAGAATGAAAAAACCCATGCTTAGTCACAAGATTCTTAGTGAAAATCATTATCATTTTTAAATGGCAAAGTATCACCGTTATTTTAATTAAAGCCAAGAATTGTACAAAACTGACTGCTTTTTTGTAATTTTTGTTTAATGTAGTCGGGGTGATTCCAACAGCTCAGTGAAAAGTAATCATTGAAAACCCTGAGAAAAAGTGATATAATAACATTTTATTTGCTGAAGGTATTAAATATTAGAAAGCCAAAGGGACTTTAGAATTAATGTGAGCACACGCATACAAAGTAAAATGCAATTATCCGTAGCATTTCTCTACATCCACAATGTTTCTAGAAATAAAAACAAGAACTACAAATAGTGAAGGAAATTACTTTTAAAAACTTATTAAAAGACATAAAGCAAGATAAGACAGACTAGGAACTCATTCTGTGGGTTTTGAGGGGAAGGCTTCAAACCACCTCCACAAAATTGATATTTTAATCCAACTGCAATTAGCATCCCAGCAGGAGTTTTCAAGGATTGGTCCTGAGAGGTAGGAGGAAGACCTGAGAAGAATTGAGGGATTAAATAACACCATCTAAGCATTTTGAACCATATCAGAGCCTGCAGTGGAAGCATGTGAACACTAAGTGTGCACCACAGGCCAGGTGTCAGGTGGACAGGTAGGTAGCACCTGGGACATCCCAGGCTAGCCTAGCCTCCTGTCTATTTGAGAAGCCAATATTTGGCAATAGTGGTAAATAATAGTCTCCTGGAACTTCCAGATTGCCCTGCTATTGCTGAACTCCTCAACTCTGAGGTGGTCTGTGGAGCATATGGATAAAAGAAGGCAGTACTCTAGAATGAAGAACTCTTTGGGAAGTCAGGAACAGGTCAGCACCTAGGCCAGCTCCATGCACAGCTGCACAAGCTTAAACAACCTCCTCCTCTCCCTTATGAGCTCTGGATATCAGTGACTGGTGACTTAGTTGTCTGGATGCTTAAGCTCTGGCCAAGATACTCTTTTTTTTTTTTTTTTTTTACAACCTTTTTCCAAGTGAGATTATGGCTTTCTGGTGGACTGGGGAAGAATAGCTTTTCTCCATGCTGGCCTGCAATGCCAAAGAGCAACTGAAATGTGTATTTCACAGCCAAGGGCCGTCCAGCTGAGTACCCAGATCCTAGCCTACTTTGGAACTGTACCTTAGCTCACAGAGTCCTTAGTGCCACAAATGGCGGTGGCAAGCCCGTTGTGGGATGTTCTCTTCATACACTCTAAAGATGCATCTCTGCCCAGAAGTCCAGCCTATCCCCTCCTGCGTAGCTATTGGCCATTCTGCCTTTTAGTAAACCAATCAGAAGGCACGTTAAGCACAGACTCATCCTTATGGTGTACAAAAGGGCTATCACATCATAGACGCCTTAGTAGGCTTCCATTACCCTCTGTGATGGTGCTATGTGGAAGGGGGGGGTGCCCTCCCAGAGACTATGAGTTGCAGCATCAGGGGCTTTGGGCTGACACTCCTGGTCAGCCATGACTCGGCTGGCTTCCAGTGGTCCTTATTATTACCAGTGCTTCTCATAGGACAATGTGTTGCCTTTAAAGACATTGTCTATCCGTTAGGACCAGGAAGTGGGCTGGAGAGATGGCTCAGCCGTTAAAGGCTAGGCTCACCACCAAAATATAGGACCAGGGAGTTAACACTGGACAGACTAGCAGCAAGGTCTTTCCAAATGCTGCACAAACTCATAGGCGATGAGGACTGGTCAAGACCGCATAGTGCAGGTGCACTGTAGTCCCAGGAGCTAAGGAGCAAGTGAGCAAATAAACCAGAGGGGCGTTGTGGCTTCAGGTGGCACAGGGAGGATGAGGGAGAACAAAAGGGTCAGATAGATGACATTTGGAGGATGACCAAGAGTCGAAGTCAGAAATTAGGGTTAGCAAATGCTGGAGAAGACTGAGAGGTCAGACGAAGGGCTGAGGTGGTAAGTATGGCCAAGAACCGAAAGCTGCAGAGGCCACGCCCCCAAGACCAGGAAGAAGTAGAGGCCACGTCAAGGGGAGGGGAAAGAGGATGGACCCCTCGAGGAGGAGCAACCAGGAGTGCCGAAGAGTGTTTCCCATCAGCTCCAGTTCCTGCCTAAGCCCAGGCATGTATGTGGCACCTGCTCTGAAGCTAGACCCCACTCCATTCTGTCCCCAGCCATAGTTTGGGAGCATGTTTTGGTCCCGAGAAGTCTAGCGTTGAGCCAAAACCTTACATATGATCTCTCAGGCCCAAGCATCAGCAATATGCCGGGTGAGAGGTCCCCCAAATGCTCAGTGGACTTGGGGTATGTCTGACATTAAAATCGCTGGAGAAAACTTCAGTAAATGGGTCCAGCCAAATGGCTCATCTATGTATCTGATTCCCCAACCTCGTCTTGGCATGAGATTACCTGCATAGTTGATTTCCCAGCCCTGGCACCTACCATCTTCACTGTGGGCCTAACTGAGGCCCTTCCTCCACACAGACTGTATCACCCTCTCTTCCTCCTCTCTGTGGATCTCCTGAACTGAGATGTAACGGCCAATCTGCATCTTCGCTGGTGCCGCTCCATGAGAAGAAAGTGTCGCCCTGGGAGCCAGGGCCTGCAAGAGCAAGTGAATGAAGGACACAGCATTTCCAGTCTGGCACAGGCCCTGAAATCACCTCCACCTTGATTGCTTTAGTGTTCTCGTCTGTAACTACAGTCTGGAGGCCCATGGCCTCCTATAAGAGAGGAGAGACAGCCGGAAAGAATTCACTAGCAACCAGCTTCAAAGGAGGAGGGCATATTGTAGCAAATCTCCAGGCAGAACCTCAACAAAGTCCTTCCAACCAACCAACTCCCCAAGGCCAGACTGCTGAAGGCTCTGAAGACAGATGCTGCTAGCCTTACCTTGTGGCAGTTTTACATGCTTGCTGGAAGCCAGCATATCTTTCTTCTCACACAACACTCTGAGCAGCTGAGGGTCGTACAGACTAGCTTTATATTAAATCATGCACCCATAAGGACTGCACCTGTGTTTTAGTTGTTTCAGTTGCTGTGATAAAATACCATAACCAAAAGCCACTTGGGGAAGAGATCTTTTCAGCTTCCAATTACATATCACAGCCCATCTTTGAAGGAAGTCAGGGCAGGAACTCAGGCAGGACAGGAACCCAGAACCAGGAGCTGAAGCAGAAGCCACAGGCAGAGTGCTCCTCACCGGCTTGCTGGCTCAGCTCCTAGGACCACCATCAGGGGGGTGGGGGTGGGGGCAGCACTACCACCGTGAGCTGGATGCTCCAACATTAATCATCAACCAAGAAAATGCCCCCACCAACTTTTCTACAAACCTGTCCTAACTATGGAGGCATTTTCTCAATGAAGAGTCCTTCTTCCTGGATAGCCCAAGCTTCTGCCCAAGTTGACATAAAAATTATCCAGCCCAAAAATTTACACCTGGCAAACTTGCTGAGTGAGTGGAAGAATGCATGAGTGGATGGATAAAGCCTTTGGGTCTCCAAAGAGATAAGGATATACTGCTTGTCTTCCTCAGTCCAGGCACCATACCAGGCCAGAAGAAGCTCAGCTAATAGAAACAGAGTTATATCTGTCTTCACTCCCATACCCAGACCCAGGAGAAGTGTTCTTGCCTTGAGTATGCCTCCTTCTTTCTCTCTGAGCTTAAGTTGTGTTCCTGGAGCACAGAATGGCCTTGAGAAGAAGGAAACATCAGCGCCCAGCCTCTTGAGACTTGCTATCACTCAGCTGTCATGCTTCAGAGACCCATACACCACAGGCATAGGGACCTGCCCAAACCCCAGACAAGCTTCTGGCTGGCACTAGCATCACCAAGGAAGTGTATGAGTGAGGTCACCACCATCACCATTGGGCTGCAAGAGACTCCAAGTCCAAACCATCCACCTGAGCCCAGCAAACACCTACAGGAATAGGGAATGTTTTAAAAAAATCATTGTTTTTTCCTTAAGTTGCTAAGTTCTGGGATGAATAGATACCCAACAAAAGTAAAGGAACCTGCAAAGGAGTAATAGTGTTAAGACATAGATAGTCACTGGGTGCGTCCACCTCCCAACAAGTGTCTCCCAACAAGCCTCCCCCTCCATTCTACTTCAGCACAAACGAGTCTCTGCTAAGCAGAGCCACGTCACCCCTTTACATCACTTTGAGTCCTTTGAGAGACGAACGTCACTAGGCACTGTCAGCATCAAATGCCAGAGAAAGAAGAGGAAATGTCCATTTGCAAAGCACGTATGTCCCTGTGGTGACTCATTTCAACAGTTGACATGTTGAGATCTGGAAGCACCTGGAAGATGGGCATGCCTGTGCAGAACTGTCTTGATTAGGTCAACTAAGTTCAGAAGACCTACTCACTGTGGGCAGTACCATTCCCCAGACTGAGATCCTGGACAGGTAATAAAGAAAACAAAATGAGTTGAGCACTAACATTCATCTGTCCTTGCCTCTTGACTGTGAATGCGATGTGACCGACTGCCCTGAGCTCCTGCTGCAGTCATTTCTTCTGTGTGACGGAAATCTGTGAGGAAATAACTCTTCCTTCCTGGGCTGATCATCAGAGGATTTTGTCAGAGTAACAGAAAAGAGGCTAAGACAGTCCCCAAGGCCACTCACACTACGCCTGAGCCCATGGAGTTCACTCATTAATGTAGTTTTGTCTTCCAGGCTCTTTCTTTGTGGTTGTAAAACTGTTTGCCCAAAGACCCAATATTTGAGCATGAACGAGGTTGTTTAATAATTGATCATTAAATAGCTTCAATGTAGACTATAAGTCAAAGTGAAACTCAAGATTATCATAGGAATAAATATGACTGGGTCAATAGCATCACTATGGGAAACCCCTGATGTCAAACAGGCTACTGTTTGCGTGACAAGAATTTCGTTCACCTCAAAACTCGTTAAGAACACCAGAACTGGAGTACACTGTGGTGGCACACATAGGTAATACCGGCTCTCAGACTACAGAAGCAGGTGTGTGAGTGAGGAAACCGAGCATCTAGAGTTCAAGGCCAGCCCAGGCTGCACACACACACCCCTGTCTCCGCAACAGGGTCAGAATGTTATAACCAACATCTGAGGGCAAGCAAGAAGCAGTTTGACTGTGACTTCCCTGCACCTGAGCGACAGATGGCACAGCATTTTCTCCAATATTATTAGTTTTTTTTGGGGGGGAGGGGTAGTTGGAGAAAATGGAAAAGAACAAAACACAATGAAAAACCATTTTCAAAAATGAGAAAAAAGAACTTGAATGTTCTAATTGTGAGAGACATCCTTGGAGTCCCCAAACAGAGAAATGTCCACCCAGGTTTAGCAATAATCCAAAGGAGCCCATCATGGAAGTGAACTACAGAAATACTTCAAGAACACAACATCCCTCAGTTATTAGAAGTCCTACATACAGGACAGGTGTTTTCTGTTACAAGGAGAACATAGGATTTGTTTCCTCAGAGTCTGTCAGGCAACAAGATAATGATGGATTTGAACCAGTGACGAGGACACCTGAACTCTAAATCCAGGATCCAACATAGAGATTCTGAAAACATATAGCTGGCTTGAATAAGATGTGATGGGTACAAGTAAAAGTGGGGAAGACACCAGAGATACCACCAAGCAGTCATGGACTAGGAGAATACCAAGCAGGTGCTTGAAGTTCCCACTGAACTGTCCCAAGAGGAAACACTCCCAGCAAGGGTTTGCTGATAGAGTTTCCATGTGACACCAAGGATGCTATACCAGATTCTGCAACAATGCTCAGGAAAGAGAATGTGCTTCTCCTGGATGCTTCAAAAGAAGGAAGTGTGGGACATTTCCTTAACCTTAGTTGTTGCCTGAATCCCTTGGCACAGAGCATATTGTTGGAGAAACACAAGAATTTACCTTACCATCTGTGGCCTTACCCACCAACAAGCTTGTGAAAATGAGAACAGAGTAATGGGAGATTGTGGTTATGACACTGGGGCATGCCTGACAGGGAAATCCTCCACAAGGGTGGGTTAATAAGTGAAGGAAAAAAATAATATAAGTCTGTGTCTAACTCCTGCCTGTTCATGAAATCGGCTGACCTGGCTTCAGTAGCCAGTGGAACTGTGGCTAGTCCCTGTTTCTCTTGCTCATGCATATTTTATTTGTGATCTTATGTAACTTAGGCCAGTAACAAAATAAGGATATTTCCATATGACCAAGTACTGCTTAATTTTACTGTTATTTAACTTTATACAATAGAATGGAAACATATATTTTATATAAATACCACTGTACAATTTATGGCTTACTTGTATTTTATGTTAAAGATAAAATTACAATAAATTTGTATGTCACTTTAAAAATCTTATGACATGTAAGTCTAAGCAAAGTGGTTGTGCATTTTAAACAATTTATATCCTAGGCAAAGCACTTAGCAAGACAAAGAAGCAAGGGCTTCCAAATGAGAAATAACATTTCTTTTTACAGATGGTATGGTTTTTATATGTTTAAATTTCTTTTTAAAAATGCACACATACACAAACTGTTAGAACTGTCAAAACAATTCCATTAACTTTCAGGGTACAAATCACTTAGAAGTTCCTCTGTCTGGAGCTGCATTAACTCTAGAAATGTATTTGGAGAGAATTTCTCTCTGTGTGGTTCTGTACCCACCTATCCATCTATCTGGGCTGTCCTTAAATCTTTGAGCTACACATCAAATCTCAGGCTGATCACTCCACACTTGTTCAGCCTTCCTGTGAGGTTCACAAGGATTCCCCCAGCTCTGTGGTCATCAGTGATTCCAAATTTGCAGATGTAACCATGCTCCATCATCACATTTAGGAAATGATTGATGGCTTAAGGGCGTGGCCTGAGGAGGGCCTGACATTTCCTCTCTTCTCAGAATCATTGATGACCTTGAGAGCATCTTCCAAGATATCCATGTGCTTCATGATGGTGGTGTGCAAAGATGTGTACCAGGGTGGTGGTGTGCAAAGATGTGTACCAGGGTGATCGTGTGCAAAGATGTGTACCAGCATGGAGGTGTGCAAAGATGTGTACCAGGGTGGAAGTGTGAAAAGTTGTGCACCAGCATGGAGGTGTACAAAGATGTATACCAGGGTGGTGGTGTGCAAAGATGTGTACCAGGGTGGTGGTGTGCAAAGATGTGTACCAGGGTGGTGGTGTGCAAAGATGTGTACCAGGGTGGTGATATGCAAAAATGTATACAGTGGTGGGTGTGCAAAGATGTGTACCAGGGTGATCGTGTACAAAGATGTGTACCAGCATGGAGGTGTGCAAAGATGTGTACCAGGGTGGTGGTGTGCAAAGATGTGTACAGTGGTGGGTGTGCAAAGATGGCAAAAAGAGGGCAACTTGCTTTTTTTTTAACTTTTCTACACACTTCCAACTGTGCTCTAGTCTCGCCTCTGCTTTTCAAGTTGAAGAGGAAGCAGTGTCTCATGGCAGGCAAGGAGGAAAAGAGAGAAGGGAGGGACTGAGTATCCCCAGTGATCAATTCCTCGCCCGGGGTTCTACCTCCTCAAGACACTGAGAACAGGGAGCTGACCCTCCACAAGGCTATTTGTCTAGAGGTTAAATATTCTTAGAAGTGTGCTGCATCTTAAATCTTTATTGTAAACATCTCTTAATGCTGTTCCTTTTTAAACTGTCTGTCAGGGGCAGTTTGTCTGCTTGATTGACAGCTGTCAGACCCTTCATGCTTGGCTGAACACAGCAGCAGATTCAGGGATGAAACTTAGTGGCTAGAGCAGGACAAGCAGAGACAAAAGCCTGATGGGAGTGGCTGCTGTTGTCTGCATGCTTCCTGAGTCCACCAAGACTGTGAGCAAGATGCGGCCACTACTGGAAAACAGCAGAGGAGGCAATCAACAGCACCGGTCTCATAGAGGCCTCTGGGGTGGGGTGTCAATCAAGCAGCCACTCCTTCAGCTGTCCCCTGAGCTGCCATCAGGACAGTCTCAGCTGTGAACTGTCATAAACCCTCCAGGTTGCCCAAGGAAGACTTAAAAATCAGCTTCTCCCTGAAGAGACTCCTTTCTGGTGGTGGAAATCACCTTTGTGGTCACCTCGCTACCTATGCTTTGCCTCAGGAGGCCCTGACTGGTCATAACTAGTTCAGATGACCCTGCGACGATTCTGCCTACGTCCATTGAGGGTAAGCCCACTCACAGGCACTACAGACACAATGCAGTTGTGGAGGAGGAGGACTTCTCTATACACAACAGCTAAGGTATGTGTGTGACTATTGGTAAGAGCAGGCATGCTCTTCCAAGCAGCAGTTCCTCAACAGTGCAGCTTAGGCTCCAACAAGGTCTCCTCCAAGTGGTTGTGAGCTTTCATCATGGGTCGAGTGTGCTGTGCTTATCACACGAAGAACGGTCAACTCCCAGGGCAGCCAGCCTTAGCAGAGCCCAGGAAAAGATAGAAGATGAGTTCCAAAGAACGTCCTGGTACAGAAACAGCTGAGCCCATGAAGGACAGTCTAAGTACTGAGAAGACAGTGGGGAGCAGTGTGCAGAAGTGAAGGGTGGCAGAGAGCCAAGAATACAAATAAACATCAGAGATCGTGGCCATGGAAGAGCATCTAGCCTTGGATGCTGTAAAAGTTCTGGACAGCCAACCAGGAAGACTTACTGGTTTCAGCTTGAGTCAGGGTGGCTGTAATACCAATAGCTAAGTTTTCAATGTCTTAAGCCCTGGCTGTAATACAAGCTACTGGGTGCTGGACCACAGAAATTTAAAACTCAGAGCTAAGAAAACTCTGAGTGACGGGGTCCACACATCCCTGATTCGGAGCTGCACTTTTCCTAATGACATTTCCATCCAAGAAAAACAAAAGAAATGCAGCTTGTCGGTGGCAGTCCCAGCACCTCCCAACAGAAGGCTAGACATGGGGTCAAGCCTTGGGGACAGGGCCCTTGGGGACAGTCAACATGCACACTATCCATCATGAGACATTAGAAATATCCTCTGGCACTTCTAGGTAAAAAGGTTTCTAATCTCATTGTGAATGGTTAATTTTATTAGACTCTTCTGAGATAAGTCCTTTTTTCACAAAACTATCAATTTTGAGGCTTCCTTATATGAAAAACGTGGATTCCTACATATCAGTTATTACCATTTTCTCATACACTGTGGTACTCCATCTATTCAGATTTTGTTAAGATCATTGCAGCCATCTTCATAAGTAAGATAGCCATAAAGTTGGCTTTTCTGTACTGACTTTAAAATCATGCAAAGAAAAAAAAATTTTTTTCTATCTCAGCTTCTTGGTTTCTACAAATTAATTTGCTTGTCCCACTGAGCAAGATGGGAATAAACCCAAAGTAGGGTCAAGTTTTTATACACTATAAATTTACAAATAAGTACCTGTTTACATGGGCTTAGTTATAATTTCTTGGAGTACACTCTTTAAAAATTATTGTAGGGCTGGGGGTGTAGTTCAGAAAGAATATCTTAACTAGAGTTCCAGAGGCCCCAGGTTTGATCCTCAGCATCACAGGAGAAAAACAAAAAACAAAAAAGCAAAACAAACAAACAAGCTGATGGAGGAATTACCCAGGCTGGTTGAGTTTGAATGTCAAGGTTAAATCCAATCACTGTCATTAAAATTGTCCTTAGTGAATATATTCTGCAGCCTGGATTAACAGCGCTGCCTCTTAAGAAGCCAAATTTTCTTTCTAATAATCTAATTATTTCCACACAGAAATTGCATACACTGTCATCTTATAATGAACCAGTCCAGTTTATTAGACAGTATTTTTTTTAATGCTTGGCTTATTATGGGAACACAATGGGCCTGATGAAATTGATAGGGTATGGTTCCTGGATTGCCACCCCTTGGTTGCAGTTAGAGAACAATTAGTTGAGACCTATGTGGAAACAATGATACTGAGGCCAGCATCAGAACACCCAGGCTGCAACATTTTAGGATGAATTAGGGCTCATTTTGTTAATGAAATCTACCTAGCACAAAAAGAAAGTGACACAAAGATGTTGATGACCTGATGTCCTAGCAGATTCCACTTGCTGATAGTGGCATTTTGTAACATTTTTACACTGGAGGAAAAGTTGAATGGGCTGACAACAAATAACTATGCTAATTGCTTTGTGCTGAAAAGACTTGTTAAAGGGTACCAAATGTCAGACAAGAGAAATAGATTGTAGTGATTTGTTGCAAGATGTGACAGCATTAGTTAATAACAATCCACTCTGTGTCTCAAGGCCACCAGAGATTTGAAAGGAAGGTACAGTAAATCCTGAGGTTACAGATGGGTTAACTACTGTCATTTCAGCACTCCAAGGTGCTAACTTCACATGGCACTCTACAAATACCTACAATTTAAGTTATCAATTAAAAGTAAAATAAGACCTATTTTGACTTGCTTGGAAGGTTTCATTTTAACCTCTTTGCAATGTGCTGGCATTTCTTATATAATTCAGAAAAAATAAACCCATAATATTATCATGACAGTCGGGCGATGGCTTGTTTTATTTGAAGGGCTTCCTTTGCAAGAACAAAATTATGCACTTTAACTACAGAATAGGAAGCAAAAATTTTTGTGTAGAACTTAAGAAAAGCTAGGCCTAGTGGTACAGGCCTGTATTCTCAGTTGCTCTAGAGACTAAGGAATGAGGAATCAAGTTGAAGGTTTACCTGGGCTGTCAATGAGGCCAAGGATAGCCTGGAAAATTTAATGAGACCTTGCTTTAAAATATAGTGTGAAAGGAGAGCTAGCTCTAAGCCAACCTCCCTGTGTGACTAGCTCCTCCTGGGCTAGAGGCAGCCAGCTAAGCACCAGCCATCACTGCTCTGACAAAATGTGATCAGCCACCTCACATTCCTACCAATTTCCCCACCATGAGAAGCTGGGCCAGAAGACAGTGAACCAAAGTAAACCCCTCCTGCTTCCCATCCAGGCCACTCTTAAACACTCACTAAATACAGACCATTATTCCTGTGTGTCCCATGTGTCCAGTGCTGAGCCAGCACAGACCCCCATCACCTAATCTGATTCAATGGAACTCAAGAATGACTTCCTATAGGATAACAAAAACAAAAAGATGATCATTGGCTTCCCTCTCCTAGAGCTGGGCAGCAACTCCCTAAATAAAACTATCACAGTAAAAAAAAAAAAAAAAAAAAAAAAAAAAATGTTCCCTCACTCTTGAATCTCACTATAGACTGTTAAAATGCACCTCACTCTTGAATCTCACTATAGACTGTTAAAATGCACAGGTCCCCTCCCCATGCCGCCCCACACTGCTCCTTCCCACTGTTCTTAGACCCCCCCTACACACATGACCAGCATTGCAGAAACTATCTCCATTTACTTCTGGGGTGTTTCCAGGTGCTCAAAAGAAATGATTTCAAAACATTTAATCTTGTCCACCACTCTAGGAAATTGTGGTGTCTGATTTTTTGTTCATGTTTCTGAGAGGGACTCTCCACTCAGAAACACCAACACTCACCGCCCCCCAGGCCACCAGCACTCCCTCCAAGTGAACATATGAAAAGTCTCTTCTTTTATGGCGGGTTCTGACCAGGACAGGAGGGATCCCTGAGCCAGGCTGTCCCCAGCCCAGGACCCCAGGCAGCAGGGCATGGCAGCATGACATCTGGAGGGAGAGTGATTGTGTAGAGACTTTCAACACAAGTCTCATTTTGAAGTCTAGTGTGTGTCACTCCTGGCCTGTCCACTCCGTTCCTTACTCACCCACGGCTACTGTGGATATGAAGACATGAGTGAGCTCATAGCATGAGCTAGGGTCTACAAACACAGCTAATTCCCATTTCCCTTGAGAGCCTAGTTTCCTACTGTATTGTTTGTTGGCCGCTACATGACAAACGACAAAAACAATACCAGCAAATAGGAGCAGTGTACACCACCAGTGTGCATAGCATAACTCACAGCACTGAAAGGATGGATAAAAGGCAGCAGGTAAGTGTTGCAGCACATGTAAACCCGAGTGAAGCCTGCGACTATGACACCAAAGTGAAAAAGCCACTCAGAAAACAAATGCAGCTCCATGAGTCCACTTGTGTGGGACAGAGTCATAGGGCTAGCTACCAGGTAGAGGGAAGGAGGGGGTTTCCAGAAACAAACAAACAAAAAAAATAGCGTTGATGATGGCCGATGAAGAAGAGGCCTGAGGAGGAGGGCCAGGAAAGTGGGGGGGGGGGGCGGCACAGAGAGGGCATCGACAAATCAGTGAGGACCAGGACCATGGACAGGGCAATGGAGAGGGCATGAGAAGACAGTGCAGTTGGGAAATGAGAATGTGGAAAAGGAGGTTGCTGCTTAATGGACATATATAGTTTCCATCCAGGATGCTGAAAATTAAAGTCAGTTTCATATTAATGTGATTAATAATATTCATAGTATACATATTTTGCTGCAAAATAAATCCCACAGTCTGTCATCTCACAGTTTCCTAAGTTCTAGGACACGGCCTCAGCGGGGGTGATGTCAAGGTGTCAGGAACCTGTCTCCTTCTGGATGTTTCACACTGGCAACATCCAGTTCCCATGGTCTCCAGGTTGTTGGTGGAATTTACTAGAACTGAGCCCCTAGCTGTCTTGTTAGCTCTCATCTAGAACTACTCTAAACTTCCAGAAGCCTGGCAGGTCTTTGACCTACAGCCCCTCCGTCCCTGACCAACTACTCTTTAAGGGGACCTTGAAAACACTCACCTGTGAACTCTGACCTGGCAAGGCCAACTGTTTGTGAAGTAATCACAGTCCCTTTATGGTCCTGCCTGACATCCCAGGAAAGGTGTGGTTGTGGTGTGCCTGCTAGGGAATCATGGGAACCATGTTAGTGTTTTACCTATATATCCAGCCTTTGCCTCTGCAGGAACAGTCTCAGTGAATCCAGTTACCCCTGAAATCAGCAGGTGAGGAAGGACAGGCTGACGCCCTGTGGTTAGCTGATAGGACCCTGTGAGAAAGAAGATTCTAAAGAAGGAGGGAGGGAAGGAAGAAAGAAGGGAGGGAAAGGGAACTGGGATCGATATATAAAATAAAAATAAATAAATTAATTAATTAAAAAAGAGATATTACACAAAGAAAAAAGAAAGAAGGAAGGAAGGAAGATTCTACAGCGAGATATAGAAGAAATAAAAGCATGTCTGCTCTGGAGGCCCAGCCCGCTTTAAGGACCTGGGGAGCCTCCTTGATAAGACACAGATGATGGAGGGGCCAGCGTGATCCTCCCATCACTCTGGTAAAGGAACCCCTTGTGGCTCTCAATTAGGCAATGCTTCTAGCTTAATAGTCTGGCTCCAGCTGTTGCCTAGACTTGAAAGCCATAAAACTGGGTCAGGCAAATGATTTCAGGCCTCCAGAGCAGTAGCTCCTGCTAATCAGTTTATCTTCTAGAAGCTGCCAGGGCTTTGAGGATGGGCCAAGTAACAGCTCCCTGCCATGGCTCCCTGGGAGAGGCCCATGCACCCAGCCCTGTCACAGCAGACTCTCCAGGGTCTTCTCAGAGCCACTCCGGTGATCCCAAGGAATAGTCAAGGTGGAAAAGCAGATAATCGATTGGGGAATAACTTCTACTCAGATAAAAATCACCAAAGGAGCAGACAGACAGCTTATTAGAGCAAGGCCAGCTGTCCAGAGAGGACAAGTGCATCACGGGAGGAAACTAGCTGGGTCCAGCTAGGGCAGGAGCAGCTCATTTCAGGACATTGGGCCCATCTGATGAGCACTTATAGAGTGTGTCCTCAAGTACCAGATGCAAGAGGCACAGCCAGTCGCACAGGAGACGGATGGGGACTCTGCCTCCAGAAGGCTGCATGTCCTTAAAATGTTAAGGGCCTGGGATTTTTATGTGGAGCACAATTCTATCATATTTTGCTCTTATAGGTGAGGAAATCACATCATGGTTGTATTGAGACAAAGTGTTCCTTTACTTCTTTTTGCCCCTAGAAATTTATGGACTGATAGAATGTGGTGTGTGTGTGTGATATGTGTGTATGTGTGCGTGTTATGTATGGTGTGGTGTGTGATGTATGTATGTGTGTATGTGTGTGGTGTATGTGGTGTGGTGTGTGATGCAAGTGTGGTACGAGGGGTGGTATGTATGTGTATAGTGTGCATGTGTGTGATGTGTATATGTGTGTGGTGTGATATGTGTGTATATATGTGTGGTATGTGATATATGTATGTGTTATGTATGTAGTGTATGTGTGTGTTATGTGTGTGGTGTATGTGGTGTGGTGTGTGTCTGTGATGTATGTGTGTGTATGCAGTGTGTGGTATGTATGGTGTTGTGTGTGATGCCTGTGTGTGTGATGTATGTGTGTGTGTTGTATGTGGTGTGTTGTATGATGTGTGGTGTAGTGTGTGTGGTGTGTGTGATATGTGTGTGGTGTGTGCTATAGTATGGTGTGTGTGTGGTGTGTGGGTGTGCAGTGTGTGTGTAAGCTCCTTGGAGCTGAGCAGCAGCTGTAAAAGAAGCATCATGGTACCGTTTCTCCCCCTGTATGCTTGAGATTTTCCATAATGAAAAAGAACTAACAACTTAAACTTTAAAGTGATAAATCAAGGGATAGCTTGGTGGTTGTAACTTTAAGTTTTTATCCTGTGCACACATGTCATGGTCCATATTTAGAGGTCAGGGGGAAATCTTGTGGGAATCTGTCTTTCCTTCCACCATGTCCCAGGGTAGAGTTCAGGCCTTCGGGCCTGTTGAGCAGTCAAACTTCCTGACTTCTCACGGCAAGTCTCAGGCCTCTCCACAAGGGGGCACCAGAGCCCACCCATCACTGGGACAGGGATGGTGGCACAGTGCTGGTTAGCGTGGACTGGCTGAACTACATTTCCCAGTAGGCCCCTTCCCCGTGTGGTCTGGTAACGTGGGTGGTGGGAAGCACCTTCTTTTGAGCAGCAGAGGAGACAGGAGGTGTAGCTTAGGCCTCACATGCTGGCTTGGCGCAGCAGCTGGTCCGCCATAGCTGTCATTCACCCGAGCCTCTCTGGACATAGCCAAGTGTGTGTGTTTAGCTCTGGTATGAGAAGCCCCAGCTTCAGCACACGGCTGTCAGCTGAAAAGCCCATATGACACTCGGAAGTCCTGGGTAAGAGACCTAAGCGCTCTCGCTCCTGCCCATCAGGAGTACTCCCTCCCGTCACAGGAGCTCCATCTTGCTCTGCAGTTACAGGCTACTTTAGTTAGTGAGGTCACCACAGTCCTGTAGTAATGCTGCATACAGCTTGTGCTCCCAAAGCTTGTCCTCCAACCTGACTCTTGGCTTAGGCTTCTCAGCACACGCACACTGCATGCCCCAGGGAGGCCTTGAATGGGGCAGATTCAACCTGCTAAACTTGGTTTCTGGTTAGCCTTCAGACCTGTACCCCTCCCCTCTGCATCCATGAGGGTCTCCCTACAGGCTAGCCCTTGTAATGCCCTTGTTCTAGTCTAAAGATCACTCCCCTTAGTCTCCCACTGCTCATGCAGGATTCCCTCCTGGAAGGTGACCTCAGCACCAAAGGACTTAGCCTCCATGCTCTGGTCACAAATGTGGGTGTGGCACTGGCGGCCCCAAAGTTCCAGAAGAGTAAAGCCTGCCTGCTTCTATTCATTCGTTTTAGGGGCCCGAATGCTGTCGCATACAGATTCTCTCCTGAATCACTGAGTAGGGACTGAGTAGGCGCTGGCTCTGTTCTGTTCCACTCCTCTTTGGACTTGTGTGAGAGCTCAAATGTCCTTGTTGGAGGAGGGCTTTGAGGTTTCCTATGCTCAGGACACTGCCTGGTGTCACAGTTGACTTGCCTGTTTCCACCCCCAATTAAATGTTTCCTTAATGAGTTGCCACGGTCATGGTGTCTTTTCACAGCAATACAACACCTAACCAAGGCAGCTTTGTCAAGACCCCTCCCTTGCAATAGCAGGTGACAGCCAACAGGAAGCTCACCCATCACCTTGGTGAATTACAGAACATGAACGGCTGACCAGGAAAGATGGAGCCAGAACACACTGGTCTTCTATTCTCAGTGTGGGTCTCAGGGGGGTCAAGCAGGAGGGCCATCTCCTCCTTGCTCCCCATGGACCAGGCTGAGGGCCCTGGGAGATCCAAAGGCTCTGGGATGCATTTGAGATGAAGCAGAGAGGAGATGGGAGCCAGGTGTTGGTACTTGACCAGGAAAGACAGAGCAGGGAGTTTTCCATGAGATTCCTAGGAGAAAGCCAGCATTTGGGGGACCATTGTTTCAACAGTCTGGTGGGTTCAGGGAGTAGGGATTCTCTTCAATAAAAGCAACTTCATCTTTGCCAGGCCTGCTACAACACCAACGCCTGTGTGTGGAGGTCAAAGGATGACCAGGCATTGAACTCAGGTAATAATATTTTACCTGGTGAGTCATCTTGTCACCTTATTGTCAATTTCTGTTGCTTTCCAAGTGTTTGCCTGGTTTTAACAATACCCTGACATAGGACGACAGGTGAAAGTATATGACGTGTCCTTCTTTGATCCCTGCACATACACACACATACACAACATGCAGTCTTCTCCCTACAGCCAGAATGGGTCTTCAGGGACATCAGGCAAGAACCGATGCTGGCAGGCTCCGCCTTCTTCACACACGCTGATTCATAGGAGACATGCTTCAGCAAATGTGGGCCGCCTTACCCTCATGCCTGCACACCTTTGTTCCACTGTGGGCATCCCATACCTGGGTTTGTTCCAACTGGCTGGTGCTTCCCGCCTGGCTTTCAATGCTGCAGTGACTCACCAGGCTGGTTTGTCCTCTCCCATTTACCAAACGACTATGCAGTCTAACTTCCTGCAAGCACAATTCCTCAGAGTGTTTGGGCACTTCTTACTTGGCGGAATCGATAAAACTGCCACTCATACAGGTTTAATTAACATGCACTTGGCCCATACAATATGACAGGCACAAAGAACTAATTGCCTTTCCTAATGAGGTCGGGCATAATTTCACATGTTTATTGGCTGTTAGTATTTATCTGTTTTGCCAGTTTCTCTCTTTGATGACCATTTCCTGTTGGAAGGAATTGAAGGCATTCTGTATTTATTAAGAAATTAGCCCTTTGGTTCTGCATGCTTTTCAGTTTGCCCTTATCTTCTGCTGCTTTGCCCATGGGAATTTTTAATTTTTTTTTTATGTAATTAAACTTGTGTATATCTTTCTTTTCATGTTTCTGTGGCTTGGGTCATATTTTAAAAGATCTTTCCCACTCCAATATTGTAAAGATAAGCACTCATTGGCACTCTTCCTGAGACATGAAGTATGAAACCCAACTACATCATGGAACCCCCTTTGCACCTGACAGCTAATTGCAACTGTCGGTTTTATGGGATCTGGAATTGCCTGGGATATGGCCCTCTGGATGTTTCTTGGGGGATTATCTTAGCTAGGTTTAAGTGAGGTGGGAATATGCACCGACTATGAGTGGCAGCATCTCCTAGGCTGAGATCCTGGACTGTATTAAAATGAGCAAGTGAATAGGGCACATGTATTCATCTCCCTCTGCTTCCTGTTAGTGGCATATGGCAAATGTTAGTGCCTTACTCAGCCACCATGACCTCTCTGCCATGTTGGACTGCACCCTGGAACCGTGAACCCAAACAACCCTCCTCTCTTAAGTTGCTTTTGCCGGGGTGTCTTATCATAGCAACAGAAGTAACCAAGGCAACACCTCTCCACAGACCTCCAGCCTCCTAAGCTTGAGTGTGAAGAGCAGTAGGTCTTGCTTCCTGACGGCAGTTGGGCACAAGCCCCTGGGTCAGTTGTTTAGCCCACAGGTTTCTCCCACCTGTGCACAGCCTGGCTTCCTTCCTGGCCTTGCAGCTTCTTTGTTATAAACCTCGTATTCTGTTCTCAGATGAATTCCAGAGTGGGGCTAACTTATACGGCACCTTTGTAGCTGTGATCAACACTAGACATACAACTAAAATTCCAGAGAGGAAGGGGGAGGGGAAACTTGCCACCCTGGTGTGGGGGGGGGGAGGAAGGGGGAGAAGAAGAGTGGGGGGGCGGGGAGAGCACACATTTGTCCCAAAGTCTCATGTGTGTCTCATAATGTAAAATACAAACTTAGTAAGTCTCCATAGACTTAAATTCCAATACACGAAAAGTCTAAAACCCTTTAACTATGAGCTCCTCTAAAATAAAAATCAAGTTACAAATTTTCAACATATACAGGCACAGAATAAACTTAATTTTCTAAAAGGGAAGAACCAGGAGATAAGTATCAATGAGATCAGAATGAAACAAAAATCCTCAAGGGAAAATAACAAACTTTGTCTTCTACTTGTAATCAACTGGGCTCCAAAGGGTGTGATTGTTGTTGCCGGATATTTAATCACAATGTGAACCCTGAGATTGTGTTATTTACTGGAAAAACTTGTTTCTAGTTGTAGGGTGGCTTAGCCCTAGCTCACATCTTTAATCCAGGAGCTTTCTCCTTGAACATTGTGAACAGGATTAAATAAAGTCGATGAAAGGTCAAGAGGCGGAGTAAGCAAGGAGCTGACAGGAAGTGAACATAGGATTATTAAGAAAAAAGATCATAGAGAGTGAGAGGGAGTCAGGATGGATAGAGAAACACAGAGGAAGTAGAAGGGAGGGACGTTCAGTTTGAGGAGGTTTGTTTGAAAGGTTTCTGGGATATTGGCTGAGGACGAAGGCCTCTCTGAGCTAGGAGGCGTTGATCCCAGCGTCTGGCTCCTGAGCTTTGATTGAGCATTTGTTAAAGACAAGCTTTTCTCTTGAGCACAGGCCAGCTCCACTCCACACCTGACATTTTTTACTTTCTTTCATATTTATTTACTTTTGGTGGACACCGCATGCCCTGGCATCTCCCATATCCTGGGCTCTGGCTCTTACTGCACTGGGGTTTCACCTTTCCGGCTTCCTGCACAGTCATCTCAGGGTTTACAAACATGACACACAATGTTTAGCCTCAATTGCTCTCCACAACCCCCTCAGTCTTGTATCTTTGCCTTCAAAACAAGCACCTCATGGATGGTGATTTTGTGTGTGTGTGTGTGTGTGTGTGTGTGTGCGTGTATGTATGTATGTATATATATATATAATTTTTTAATTCAAATTACAAACAAGCTTGTTTTACATGTCAATCCCAGTTCCCTTACCCTCCCCGCCTCTCCTGTCCCCCATCCCAACCCCTATTCCATCCCCTTTCTGCTCCCCAGGGAGAGTGAGACCTTTCATGGGGGAGTCTTCAAAGTCTGTCATATCATTTGGAGCAGGGCCTAGGCCCTCCCCTATGTGTCTAGGCAGAGAGAGTATCCCTCTGTGTGGAATGGGCTCCCAAAGTCCATTCGTGTACTAGTGATAAATACTGATCCACTACCAGAGAGGCCTCATAGACTGCCCAGTCCTCCTAACTAATACCACATTCAGGTGGTCTGGGTCAGTCTTATGGTGGTTTCTCAGCTATCAGTCTGGTGTCCATGAGCTTCCCCTTGTTCAGGTCAGCTGTTTCTGTGGGTTTCTCCAGCCTGGTTTTTACCCCTTTGCTCATCACTCCTCCCTCTCTGCAACTGGATTCCGGGAGTCCAGCTCAGTGTTTAGCTGTGGGTGTCTGCTTCTGCTTCCATCAGCTACTGGATGAGGGCTCTAGGATGGCATATAAGGTAGTCATTCTAACACTGCAAAGTTCTGCTACCAGCTCCACATTTAGCCCTCCCAGGCCCACAGTCATAATGAGCTTCTGTGTGTTGACTCTGAGGCAGTGGCTTTAAAGACCAGGGAACCCTTTAACTTAAGACTTTCAGAACCCAACAAGACGAAGCTTCTGATGGGTGGTTCTTGCCTTCGAGACAGCCTTCCCAGCACAGGAGGCTTCACCACAACGGCACCAATTTAGCTAGCTGCTTCATAAGCACCAGCACAAACATTACCCTGCCTTGAAATGGTTTCGTGTAGATGAAGCACTTTGCCATGTTCTCCCTTAAACCCACTCGAGCTCTCAGGACACAGGCAAAACGCCGCCAGATTCTTGGCCACAATGGCCCCAGTCCAGTTACTGATATAGTCCTTGTTGCACTAGGAATTTTTCTCAGCTTTACTGACTTCCCGCGGCCTGCTATAATGACCTGTTCTGCTTCCAGCATTCAGTAACTTTTCTAGCCAACAAACCAAATGTTTCCTCATTCCTTCCACAAAGCAGTTCCAAAGGCTTAACAGCCACATGGTCAGGTTTAATGTATCAACAACCCTGCTCTCAGTACAATTAAAAGTAGCCTTCACAAGTCCCAAGACTAGGGGCCTTCACTTTCCTTTGTGCTACCCCAGTGTGCAGAACTTTTCATCCGTTTTGGTGGCTGACTTCCTCCTGTTTCAGTGCTGGTTACTGTTGGGGACTTCTCACTGGGCTTTATCTAAAATTCCTCTGTAGTCACACTGCACTCCAGAAGAGAAGAGGCCTAACCCACTGTGATCTCCCTGCAGGTGTGGTCCCTGTGAGGCCGGCCTACTCTCAGCCCTTGCCAAGCTCCATCCTGGTCATGGTGGTACTATGTGTATTCGGAAACCTGGGCTCACATTGGTGTTCCTGAGGGATGTGGGAGTTTAGGTCCGAAGGCTGTAGGTCTCCTAAAGGGGATTAGTGCCCTTATAAACTGACAGACACCTGTGACCTCGGAATTGATGCTCACACAATGCTATTCTCCAGAACAGTGAAAAAGCAGTGTTTGCTACCCATACAAACACTATTAGCTTAAGCTCTTTTGTCCTAAATCAGAATGCACCAAGACAGAGTCCCACCTCGGCACGTTATTTCCACATCAAAATGGAAAGTGGATGAACAGGGTAATCCCAGCGAAGAAACCCCAGAGGGCACTGTTGCTTTTACTGCCTGACTGCAGAACTCCGTGATCCGAAATATCACTGAATACGACTCAGTGGACTCAGAAAGCCCAAGTGCCCCGTGAACCTTCTGCTCACAGGCTTGCTGGCCTGATTTGGTTCCCAATGTAGTGGGCCTGAGTCTCCCTCCTTGGGGAAGAAAGGCCAGGCAGAGGCAGCCCTTAGCTGACTTCTGGCCACTTGGATCTCAGTGTTCCCCTCCTTCCACTATGGAACCTTGGAGTTTGAGCTGTGCCACAGAAGGCACCTCTATGACCCCAAGAAAAAGCTGGGTTCCAGATTAGCTGAGCCTCCCTGGAAGACTGGACCGCTTACCTGGATGAAACCAGGCCTGTGTTGCCTCCTCTGGAGATGCTTAGAAGCAGGTTTTTTTTGTAGCTGTTTCTATGGGTGGGCCCTGACCTGGCTAGTTTCCTGTCAACTTGATGTAAGCTGGAGTCATCTGAAAGAAGGGAACCTCAATTGAGAGGATACCTCTCTTAAGATTGTGCTATAAGGCAAGCCTGTGGTGTTATCTTTCTCATACAAATAAAGCCTGTCGGGGGTCAGAGAAAGGAGATTGCTACTAGCTAACCATAGAGGTCTGTCCAGACAGATAGGAAGTGAGGTCACTGGGCAGAAACAGGATCTAAGCAGGGGGAAACAGGAAATCAACTCTGCTGAACTGCTTAGGGGGTAAGATGTGTGGTGGCTTCTCTCTGATCTTTCAACATTTCCCTCTATATCTGACTCAGGCCTTTTATTATCTAGACCAATTAAGAACTCCATTTACACAGGTCTGTACGGGCATTTTATTTTCTTAATTAGTGATTGATGAGGGCCCTGCCCATTGTGGATGGAAATATCCCTGGGCTGTTGGTCCTGGGTTGCAGAAGAAAGCAGGCTGAACAAGCCAGTAAGCAACACCTCTCCATGGCCTTGGCATCAACTCCCACCTCCAGGCCCCTGTCCTGACTTCCCTCGTTGATGGACTGTAAACTGAAATAAACCCTTTCCTCCCCAAATTGCTTTGGTCATGGTGTTTGAGCACAGCAATAGTGACCCTAACTAGGCCTCACTGCTGCATCTCCACGCCGTTATTTGGCGCTGGCTGGTGGGGTAGGAAAAAACTCAAAAAGAAAGTCTTTAAAGACCTCCCAGTAAGACACCAACATCTGAGGGAGAACAATGGCAAGCAGAGGACTTCAATGAGCAAACCTGCTACCACGCAAGGTGACAGCAAACCAACAGTAACATGAGCCCGGGCACACTGCCTGTCGGGTTGGACACAAAAGCACAAGGTCATTCTACCAAACAACTAACCCACACCCTGTAAGGGAAGACATCACAAGACAGGCAGCCTGGGCAGCACTGGCTGAGGATGTCACCGTGCCATTTGGCAGTGAGGTGCTTCCAATGGTTATGGCTCAGCGGCCTTCTAGTCTCAAGGTCATACACGTAACTAAGACCCATTTGTAGGAGAGACTCACGGTTGCTACAATTCTCCCTCCCGTGGCAAGAGGAACATAAGCAGAGTCTACCCCTCCTAGGAGTCCGATGACAAGCTTCAACTCCACAGTTCTACCTGGTTCATTCTGGGGAGCCAGTGCCAAGTCTTTAACCAGCAGATGGCTTTCCCGCAGCCACTTAGGTGGAGGGGCCCCCACCCTGGCCTTCTCCAGCCCCACCCTGAGACTGTTACAATGTGTCATATGGTATAGCTGGACACTCAGATGATGGTCCTGTGACCCTCCCCCAGGGGATGTCAACAGTCAACAGGCCCAGCTGGAATGATCTTTTGTGACTATAACAGATGCTCAACAGCACAGTCCAAGTACATTACATACACAGGAAGGAAATTCTACTCCAAGAACACTGCCTGGACAATGAGTAAGAGGCAGACATTGCAGACAGTCATAAGCAGGTGTCATGTCTGGCCCACATGTGTGCACACTGATCAGGAATATTCGTCAGCTGTCAATTCTGAGCATGAGGCTGTTCAATACCAAGGGCTGACAGGGAGAGCTGCACAAAGCCCTCCCTCTGGACATGGTCACAGCACTGCTGGGAAGGGTAAGTGTGAGCAGCTATCACACCTGGAAGCCAGGCAGGGGGCTGCACAGCTCCATCCTGCTCTGCCTCTCCATTCTTAGGCACGGAAAAGTTGATGGCTCAGCCAGCAGAGGTTGGTTCTGTGCTAACGCCAAGTCAAGGATCCAGCACATCAGTCCAGTCTGTAGTACCTCACGGAAGCAGGAAGCCTCTCAGGACACACTGGCCAACAACTCCATGGTAGCCCTGCTTCAATGCTTACACCAGAGACAACAAGGCTTGGCTTTCTCTCCCGTTAGCCAACTAAGAACAAATTAAAAAGTCACATACAGACACGTCATCATAATAGCTCTTTATTTCATGACCCAAGTAAGCGCAACCCCACTTAAAGCACCAGCTAGGTAAGCACAGAACTGTCCCCCACAACTACCATCATGATTCACCAGTCTTCACTCCAGGATCGCTTACTTCACCCCTTTACCACAAAGGCACAGAAGTCACCTGAGGTCTCAGGCGACAGACAGCATCACCGCATGGCGCACCAATGTGCAGTCCAAATGTTATTAAAGCATAGAGTCATCTCCTAAAGAGTTGTTGTTTTTACTATAAATAAAATTTAAAAGACTAGGCCAATACTGGCCCAACAAGGGACCCAATTTCTGCAAAGGCTGTTTCGCATCAGCCTTTAGTAGCAGAAACATGGATCCAATCTGCCAGAGCGACTCCTAAATGCTATAAAACAACTCTCCCGAGACTGTTGCCACCAACCCGTGTACAGGCCCCAACAATACACTTCGCAGCTAAGGACATTTTGGATTTCATCTCCAGCAGCAAGGGACGCTGGCAGTTCAGTGTGTGGAGACATCTTCACCGGGACGGCTCAGCTGCTGCTGGGTCACCAGTAACGGTGTCTGGGATGCAGGCATCTTGTGTTGTCTGCTCGGCACCCTCATCGTTTTCAGGCTGCTCTGGGCTGGTTACACTCTCATTGGTAAGAATGACCCCATCTTTTTCTTTTCTCCCAACACCTCCAAGCCCATCATCCTGAGATAATGAAGTCGCTCATTCTTGGGCACAAAAGTTCGAATAGAAGCCTTTCCCCGCCACCCACACAGCACAATGGGGCACTGGAGGGCATCTGGATTCCTGCCAACAAAGAAGGTCCCATGTAAGCATTCAGCATCCCATTGGCTACGCCTAAGGACAGACGTGCAACTTCTCAAAACAAACAAAAAGAACAGCTGTACCCAACTCCTCCAACTCCTGCCACGGATGCAATCAGTTTGTTGTTCCTCCCACTCTGGAACTCCCCAAAGGGCAAAGCCTGAAGATGCTGTAGCTGGGACCCTCCTGCCCTTCCCTCCAAGTTTTGGGTTACACGTGACCTACAGCATCTAGTTACTCATCCAACAGTGAGGCATATACACTTACGCAGAATCCGGTTCATACTTCAGCACAACACTTCCCTTTGCTGGAGGAAAAGAGAAACAGTTGCATGTACCAAGGCTTCCACTTAGTGGGTACAGCTAAGATGTATATGCTGTTCTTCAGAGGACAACTCTCAGTGAGGCAGGAGGGCGGAGGCTTAACTACTGGTCAACTCTGAATGCTCCTAGGTCCAGCCTACAGTGACCTGAGAATTGCCATGTCCTAACCTGAAGGCTGGGGTCTGGGCTTTGATCCTAGAACCCAGAGTGTGAGGAAGGAATCAATTACTACAGGGTGTCTTCTGACCTCTACATGCTCACTATGGCACATACATGCCAAACCATCAACGAGAGACATAAAAGAAACCTTCATCTAAGATTTAAAAAAGAAATATAAAGTTCCCGTTTCTTTTTAAATAACCTCTGCTTTGAAAGGAGTTGGAGTGGAAGATAAGAATGTCTAAACTCCGCATTCCTGTGGCTCACACCAGGGTGAGACAAGGCTGTATAAGCTCAGAAGCACGCAGCTGCAGAGAGAGCTGTCTGTACACTCTAGCAGACACTTGTGAGAAGAATGCAAACAAAGGAAAAAAGAGGCTTGGCAAAGACATCACCACCATGACCTAGTGACTTAATGCATTAGTTTAGGAGCTGTAAGAGGATAGTTAGAAACCAAGGCTGCCTGTAGGTCTCAGAAGTAACAGAGGAACCTGAACCCCAGAAGCCTACAAGATCGGTAAGAGTCAAGAGGTGGGCCACACAACCAGGACCCCAGCACTTTATAAACTCAGGGGGTGCTGCCTAGTAGTAGTAGGGTAATACAGAGACAAGGGAAAAACTCCCAAAGAGGAATCGAGTCTTTCATATGAAACGACAAGAATTTGCATAAGGCCCATTTACAGCCTCTGTAACATTAAGTCATCTGCAGGTTAACGTCCTGTCCACAGCTGTTACTCATATTGCTTGCTGTGCAGCCAAGGATGACCCTGAACATCTGACCTTCCTGACTCAGGTCCTAAGTGCCCAGTGTATGTAATTTATGGGGACCAAATGGGGGCCTCTGAAGGCCACACACACAAGGCAGCCTCTGGGTCCCTGCACTCACCCAGGTCTTTGACTTGACTGTAGGCCTCACTGCTGAGTTTTCTGAAGAACGGGTTCTCCTGCGTCAACAGGGTCTTCACATCTTCCATGGACACAGTGATGATTCTTGAATTAATAAACGGATACAATGTATATATCCCCTGTAAGAGAAGGGAAGGAGGGAGAGGAGAGAGACAGAGAGAGTTGTGATCCCATGAGGGCTTTGCTATGAGATTCATGACTTGACTGAAGTCTCTCCCCTGGGTCAGGGCCCTAGAGGCACCCAAGGACCTCTTTCTTAGGAGGCCTGGTCAGCTTCAGCAAGTCTTGAAGTACTGAAATCTAATGACGTGCCGTAAGTCCCTCTTTTGGCTGTCTCCACACCACCATGGCTAGGACTTTCCATTTCCAAATTACCTCCTGTGCCAAACGGAACGCACAGTCAAACTCTTCGCCACTGTTATTGCGACACCAGACTTTTATCCCGGTGTTAATGACCTGGAAGTTAAAAGTGAGATGAAACAGGAATTAAGGACGGACAATTGTTTGCTGCAGCCTCTTCCACTGCTGGGTAACCGGCTGCCTACGAGCAGCTTTGGAAAGCGATGGAAAGCGATGGCCCCTTCTGGAACTGGTTTCCAAGAATCAACTCAGTTCCAACTGCTCATGACAACAATTAAACACAAGAGTAAGTCACACATGTCTCTATGCATCAAAACAGAGGCACTCAGGGTCACTGCCGCAACAGCCCAGCATACCCAAGAGGAGCCGAACAAGGCAGTTCACCACAGCACTGCTAGGAAGCACAGCCACTGGGCTCAAACCCAAGGAAAACTGTCTTGGGAGAAAACAAAATGGGGGCACTGCGACCTGCCCCCCCCCCCCCCCCGAGAAAACCGGCGTGGGTATGCACAGCTCTGCTCGTGCCTCGACGCGCCCTCACCTTCATCTTCTCGCTGTTGTTCAGCAGAACATTCCTCAGCTCCTTGGAGACCATGTAAAGCTGCCGCTTCTTCCCTTCTGTAGTTCGAGTCAACAAATTCATCCTCGGGAAGGAAGGATCCAAGGCGTAAAACTTCCTGTCAACGAAGCGACACGGTTTACACAGTCAGCCCAGGACAGACACCTCCGAACCTCACTTCCAGACATAGTCCAGCTTGTCTCAAAGCACAAGCAGGGTGTACCTGCAGGACAGCCAGGCCAAGGGCTGTTCCAGGAGCAGCTCTCTACCAATTATTACTCCGATGACAAGGAGCCCAGACTCCCACACTAGGCCAAACATTAACACTTTTACAGTCCATGCTTTTCTGTCCCTGTGCAAGGTAATTCCACCAATACCCAGACTGACACTCTTCTCCATTACCCAACAAGAGCAGACTGGGAGCAGTGGCCACTGCCTCTACACGCAACCGAGAGAGAGGAACCAAACTGGGTCCCAGTTGACTGCTCTTCTGCCGCCCTCAAATGCGGGTGGTAAGGCTGGCACGCCTCTTCAGTGCTATCCAGCTCTAAGCTGCGATCAGGAGGAAGGGTCTAACTTCAAGACACCAGCTGTATGCGACTGGTGATGCATTTAAGGTGGGATTCAAGCGGCAGAACCCTTACTCAATAGGCGGGAACAAAGGGTCATCTTCAGGAATGAACACAAATGGATCTTCTTTAAATCCAAACAACTTCATTTTCTTTGATGGAGGAGGGCTGGGGAGGGAATATGGAGGTGGTAAGGCCATCAGCAAGTATGGCAGGAGCATCCACCCCACAGCACTCTGCCTGCCCCACCCAGCACCCGGTCCTGAACTGTAGAGCTGAATCCCAGTCAACACCGAGTGCTGGAAGCAGCTGTGGGTGCTCTCTAACCTGCAGAGCCTAACTCACAATCTGTGCTATGTCCTCGGTCCCTGGAAATTTCCACGGCCGAGGCTCTGGGATTCCATTTAGTTTACATGCCCAGATGTGGCTTTCCTCACCCACACACGCCATCTTTCTTCTCATTACACTCTGTGTTCTCGGTGCTATGTGTCACTTCTGAGCCACCAGCTCCGGTGGTCAGCTGCCCGTCCAGTTCTGAGGGGTCACCAGGATTCCTCTCTGTGGTTCCCACACTGCTGGATGCTCTGGTCTCCCTGGGCTCTGAAGATTTACTCTGCACCTGTCGAGGGGAACAAGTTCATTTTCACAATAAAGCAACAACACACTTCACCACTGTAAGAAATTAAAGCTACCATGTTTATGTCAACCAGATGTGCTTTTCTATGGCATTAGACATTTTTGAGTTTGCTCTTTCAATTGAGGTTTGCAGGCTCTGTTCACGTGGAGGTGACTGAGAAGAGATCCATGAAGAACACCAAGGCTGCCCTTGGCAAAGGTCTACTGAGTCAGCCTGCTCTTACTCATTAACCTTGTGCCTGCTCTGGGTAAGGCACAAGTTCAAAAGAAAGTGAGATTGCTAACCAGGGGCACATGAAATTTAACCAAAAGGGGGGTGTGTGGGAACTGCTCCAAGGGGTGAGTAATTAGGAAGAACATTCTTCCAAGGCTTCAGGAACTGGGGGAAATGAAAAAGGGGAGCAACCACAATATACAACTGGCTTGGAGTAGAAGCAAAAGGTTTTAGTTACATGTTGAAACTTACAAGTTTCTTAGTATTCTAGCTCACCTGCCCAACAGGCACACAGCCCAGGACTCAACCACTAGCAACACCAAACAATCTACAAAGCCTTTGTGCATGTCAGAAGATCTGTAAGACTGGAGCTTCCAAGGGGCTGGAGAGATGGTTCAGGGATTAAGAGCATTGGCTACTCTTCTAGAGGTCCTGAGTTCAATTCCCAGCAGCCACATGGTGGCTCACAGCCATCTATAATGAGATATGGTACTCTCTTCTGGCCTGCAGGCAAACATGCAGGCAAGACACTGTATACATAATAAATAAAATCTTTAGAAAAAAAAAAGTGTATCTTCCAATTCCACCGTCAGATTACAATTTAGGATGCTACTGTACTGTGCAGGCAAGTTCCGAAGTCACAGCAACAGTGTCAAGAGACTGCTCCAACAGCCCACTGTAAGTGTTTCTGAAAAGACACAGCAGTGTCTATGTCTGTGGCTGTAATTCTGAGTGTTCTCTGTTCCCCAGGACTGACTAGTAAGACACAACCTGACGAGAATCGTACCCCCAGCAGTACCCCAGCTCTCTCTCCCACACACACACACGCATATGCACAGACACGCATGCACATACACAGAAACGGGGGTGGGGGCAGACATGCTAACATGGAACCCTGCAAATGACAGCTCATCCAAGGGGAAAGGCCCCATCACACTGCAGGAGTGGGAAGCCTGAGGCACTTCAGTGCAGGCCCATCTACAGCACACTCACAACAGCACTGGACTGTTCCCAACAGCGCAGAACCACCAGCTAGCTATGGGTCCAGAGCATGGGGAAGAAAAAAAAAAAAACGCCACAAGTACAAACAAAGACGCAATATTCTCACAGCACACACTGCTGGAACTGGACACAGGACAGACTCTAGTTTCAACCCCAGCTCCAAAGAACTAATTAAATGCATGCCACTGTTAAAACACACTGTAAGACACAAGGCACCCTGCTACTAAACCTAAATGACTCTGTGGAAACAGCATTTGAAATATATGGGCATAAGTAAAATGCCCTAGTTAATTTTACTTCTTTTTTTTTAAAGCACAGTACTGGAAAACAAAGACTGCCAATGGCTGGCATCCTACCTCTATCAGGAAAGAGAACAGTTCTAAGCTTTACTCCCAAGGAGTTAGGATGGCCCCAGAGTTAGGTCCCCACCCTCAAAGTGAGGACCTTCCTAGCCTACAAAATTCATGGTGACACCTAAAAGCACAGGGTCTCTGCCTTCTCTGGCTGAAAACTGGGCCATCTGTAACTGTAGCCAGAGAAGGCTGCAATCCTTTGAGAAAACAGTTCCTTTCTGTTTTTTTCCAAAGCTGAGCAGTTTTAGTCCTAATCCAAGATTGATCTTGAAACAGATGTTTGCGCAACAATTCCAGGCCAAAGTCTCATTTATGAGTCACAACCAATGGCTGGACTAACAGAGAGGAGGGGAACAACATTAAGAGAGGGACCACATATGGGGCCTGGGAAGGCCATGAGACAGCACTTCCCGTGACTGCTCACTGATGACCAGCACATAGAGAGGACAGAACGAACCCCTACCCTATGGTGTAGGACACTGGATGTCAGATTACTCCAGACTCAGAGCCCCTATTCCTACGCATTATCAATCTCATATCATCCCAACTGCTGTTACATGAAATGCAGATGAACCCCCCTTCCTTTACGCTTAGCCTCTCTACACATCCCACTCCTCAAAGCCTCCACCTGCATTTCAACTGAACCAACTCTTACAGGTCTTGTCTTGTTTCAAGAGCAGTAAGGTCAAGTGTTCCATTAGATAGATGGTTTTGGATTTAAACCCTTACCTTTGGCTGACGCTTATTCCATGGCATTGATGCTTTTTGACCAACACTGCCACAAAGAAGCCTCCAGTGTTCTGATGATGTGGTAGTATCCGAAGGCTAGAACAGTACATGTGTAAGACGTCATGTAAGTGATCTCATTTCCCCCTACCGCAGATACTCAGCTCCTCTCACAGAAGAGCTCCCACTCATATGGTCTTTGAAAAGTCGATGGAGGGAACAGGGGCAGATGAGGGCAAACACACAAAAAGGAGGAATGAATAAGAGAGACAGTGCGAGCATTTCTGGAACTATCACAATGAAGCCAAGCCATCACTTTGTACAATCACTACACACTAATGAATGAGGGGTGAAAAAGCTCATGCAGTTTCCAAAGCATCAACTCTGAGATTCTAACCAGTTCCAGTATTTGTAAACACTGGTTGTAGCAACCAATGGGCACCAAGTTCACCACCTCCATCTCCCTACCACAAAGCCTGCAGCGCCCACACTTACCATCGCTCTAGATGCATAGCCCGTAGTTTTTCCAGGTCCTTTGGTGGGAACATAGTAGGTCGAATTTGTGTGTGCCTGCCCTGGGGAACCTCATCCCAGCCTGCAAACCACTGCCCATCTCTAGTCATGACCTGCAGAGAGACCAGCAGCACTACTCCAATGAGCAGCTTATCAATGCACAGGGAAAGGCATGAGATGAGCTCCCCACACAGCACAAAGGGTACTATATCTGTCTCTCCAGAGAAAGACTATTTGCAAACATAATGCTAAAACATGCTTGGCAAATAACTTATAGCATCTTCTAGAAATACCAAAATACCTTCACCCCAAATCCAGGATAAACACCACCAAACTCACTGCCCAGGTTATTTATTTACTTAAAACAAAATAAAACAAATCTCTTCCTGTTTGGGCAGGAAGGTCAAAGGGGAACTGTTTTGTTTATAAAAGCAAGGTTGAATTGAAACCCCCACGCCCATCCCATACTCATCAAGGTGTTAATCTATGGGCATGAGAGCAAACATAGGTTTTATATGGGGAACAAAAACACATGAAATCTAGCATTTGTCTTTAAATAGAGTCTGTGTTGGGTACTGACTCACAATACCCACACTTAATGTCTTCCAACACTTGTGACTCTTAACCCCTTCAGGCGCCCTGCTCCTTTGAACTGAAGCCCTCACCGCAGGATTACCTTCCACTGGGAGACTCCAGGCATCCACTTCAATCCTGGCAACTCGGCAGATACGTCAGCTAGCTCAAGAGCACCTAGGGAATAAACGAAGAGAACCCCACAGGCTGTCACACTACGCCCACTCAAAGAGACACAGCAAAGTCCATGCAGTGTGGTTCCAGCATGGTAGGAATGTCCAGGGAAGGCAAGTCCATTGACAGAGAGCGGCCTGGAGTAGGCCTGGGAGTGAATGCTAATGGCCACAAAGAACCCTCTTAGGGTGCAACAAATGACCTCAAACTGGACTGTGGTCATACTCAGCTGAGTAACTTTACTAAAAGTCATTTACCTGTATTCTTAAAATGCAAATAAAAATTCAATATACACCCTGGTCAGGTGATCTGCGTCTTCATGCCCTTCTGTCTAAAACACCCCAGAATGAAGTTCAACTATAAAGTTTTACACCCTGGGGAGTTTTTTAAAGTTGTCTTACAGCAAAGCAGTGAGAACACACTCTGATTCTGCTGTCTTCCACAGTGACGTTGTAGGACGCTGTACGGTGGGGGCATCAGTCATCATTTAACCAGCTATCAATACAGATGTGTGGAAAACAACAAACTCCCCAGAGAAGCAGCGAAGACCCCAAATAACTGATAAACAAACTAAAGGATCCCCAAGGGGATCCTACACCTACAGGGGCTTTTACAGAGCAGCCTGCTAAGAACCTCCCTCCTTCAAAGCAAACACAAGTTCTCCATCCAGGGGTGCCAATGTATATGACTACAAAGAGCAATATATTAAATCTCAGTCTACAGGACTCAGCCGAGGAATGGCTGCACAACCCAGACCAATCAGGGCTGTAACACCCCAGGCAAGGGATGGCAAGTGCGCTCCCCAAGTTATGTTGAACTTCCTCCATGTTCCTGAGAGTGGCATACTGGTGGATATGACCCCTAAACATAGAGAAAACCTACTGCTTGCTTTCGGAAGAAAGCTAACACTTCAGTCAAATGCTAAAATGCTATTTTGGAATAGTTTGAAAATGCTGCGTGTCACATGGCTTAGTGTAATTCAGTGTGCTAAGACCTTACAACCAGTGGGATGGGTACTAACAAAACAACCATAGGTCTGGCAAGGACATGACGCAACTGGAACCCACGTACAGGATGTACAATGATGCTGTCAGTACAAAGAGCAGCCCTGTAAGTCCTCAACACAGGAAGAGTTACCAGAGAGTTCAGCAAACCCCTTCCAGATGCACATCCCAAAGCACCGAGAGCAGGCTGTCTAGGAGACTCTCAACACACCATGTTCACAGGCCCCTGATGATTCAGTGAGCACGGGGGAAGTCAAACAGGCTACTGGGTACTGCTCAGCTTACACGCGGAATGAAACCCTGACAGCACACAAGGCTGTCATGAGAAGACAGCTACATTATGACCCACCTGCATGAGGACCCTAGGACCAAAAGTCCAGAGGGAAAAAACCCAAGTGGGGGCAACAGGGCTGGTGGCAGGGGGGACACAGCGACTTACTTGGTTTTGTAGACTGAAGAAGTAAGATGGACAGTGGTGAGAGCTGCACAGTACTGTCAATCCCTAACATGCTGTGCTGCAGTTAATGGGACCACTACCTTACTAAACACCTTTACATGCACCAATGTCGAAAGCAATTCACAAAATTTGACAAATGTATCACAGAAACCAATTAAACACACATGCAAATAATCAGGACCCCCACCCTGTGCTGTCCCCTAAGGGCCAGCACCACACATGCTCACCGTCACTCTTCTCCAGCAGGGCTGCTATTACAGCTTCGTCCTCGACTGGGTTCAAGGAGCATGTGGAGTACACCATCCTGCCCCCTTCTGCCAGCTGCTCTGCACCTCGAGTTGCAATCCGGAGCTGTAGGCTAAGGGAGGACTGCAGGTTAAAACAGAGCATGGGCCGTAGAGCACCTAGTTACCTGTCACACACGGACTATGGTAAGAAACGAACAAAGCACTTGTCCAGGTTGCAAACTACAATTTTATGGAAGCCATTTGTGTTCACTCTTTAAAAAGAAATCTACTTTTATAGTTTTTTTGCTCAGCTACATTTCTCAACAGCTTAACAAGAAAAATACAACATATTTGGAGAATTTCTCTAGGAAAACTCTCCAAATTTATTCACATAAGAGATACAAACTCTTTCCTCCAATCTACAAAACCAGTAGCATTTAATAAGCAAAGTTAAATTATTGGCAGTCAGTTTTTACTAGTCTACTAGACCATCCCACTACACACTGAAGGACATGTGCTCATATTAAAAGAAAAAAAGACCAAGCAATTTAGAAAGAGCCATCGAAAACGCTGTGTGTGAGCTAAAGAGATGGATGGCTCAGCAGGCAACAGCCCTGGCTGAGGACTTGGGTTTGGTTCCAACACCCACATGGTGGCTCATGACCATCCATCCATAACTCCAGTCCCAGGATTTAACGTCCACCTCCGACCTCCACAGGCACTAGGCACACATAAACGTGTGCACGAACACACGCAAAAAAAAAAAAAAAAAAAAAAAAAACCACATGAAATTAAGAAATAAGAGAGAATGCCACACACAAACAGGGCAATACAATAAGCACTAACAGATGCTACCATGGGAGATCAGTTAGTTACAGTGGAGGAAACACATGCTTCCAATGTCATGTGAGCCGGGCATGAAAGGCCATTTAAATAAATATGCATCTTGATGGAATAAAAATAACAGCTACTATGCTTAAAGGCTCTAAAGCAGTGGTTCTCAACCTTCCCAATACTGCAAGCCCTTAATGCAGTGACCATAAAACTGTTTCATTGCTACTTCATGACTGTAATTTTGTTACTGCTCTGAACTGTAATGTAAATATCTGATATTCAGGATATCTGGTAACTGGCCCCTAAAGGGTTGAGAACCATTGCTTGGTAAACTCTCATGAGGCAGCTATTAACTGTGGCTCCAGGTGCCACCCATAGATGGTCAGTCAGGAAATGATACCCATGTTCCGAGTCTAACCAATTTGCTTACCCATGGAGCTGCAAGCTGTTTAAGGTGGTCCATTTCTTCCAAACATCAATGTTTTTTCTCATGGTGCCATCACCACTGGAAAGAAAACATATAACAAACTGAATTCCTGCCTGGGTAGATGTTTCGCAGCCATGTCATATCCTAGCTGAACTGCAAAGCAGGGACTGTGAAATCTCACTATAGCACCTCTATCCTCATAGCAGACAAAGCCAATTCCCAAAGCAAAGACGGATGGACAGAGTAGAAAGCCTCATCAACTCTAAGAGACTCCTTCCATGGGAGAAGCCTTCCATAGGCACAGTGTTCCCGAGAAAACAAGATCTAGGTGTCTTTGGAAGTGAGGAGGAGAACCAATTCTAAATACAAATCCATTTGTTTTGTGCACATGTTACACATACACCCTGAAGATAATTACAGGCCATTCTGAGTATGCAGTGTTTTGGCTGTGACTTGTCACTTGAGTTCAGGTGTGGTTGTTCACTTGCAGATCTGACAAAGACTCACAATGCGTTGGCTTTTGAAGCAAATTTATATTTTCAAATTAGGGGATGTTCAGCCTGCACCAGCAGCACTAATCTGTATACTTAGAACACAGACAGGTCTCTACATAAATGCTATTTTAGAAAAGGGATTAATAAAAAAAAAAAAATGACATTTTAAAACCACAATTATACTTGCAAAGATTTTGCCACAGCAAATTCAACCAAGCTGATTCAACGCTATTACCAACTTTCTCACTGCTTCCATTGACTTGGTGAAAATTAGCTGCACGTGCATTTTTCAGGACAGGCTCACATGGTTCAAAAGTTCATCTGCCATGGTTCGCTGCTGCCCTAGCAAATGACCCTGCATCATCTCTCTGGGACTCATGAGCAGGTTCACAAGATTAGCAAGACCTGACACCATAATTTCAGGAACTTCTTCCACCTACGACCAAATGTTTATTGATATGCTGATTACATACCCCCCCCCCATGGTTTTTGGAGACCCCTGGCTGTCCTGGAATTACTCTGGAGACTAGGCTGGCCTTGAACTCAGAGATCGGCCTGCCTCTGCCTCCCGTGTGCTGGGATTAAAGGTGTGTGCCACCACCCGCCAGGTGGTTAAAGAATATTGTAACCAAGGAAATGAGAGAATTTATGCTTCATGAATTTATGATGCTTCACACAGAACGTTACAAGTTTTACTGACCATGCTCTAAGGTAGTCCATGCCTTAAAGTTCATACATACAGTTCTAAAGTTTCAGTTTCCATGCACTTTCACTCAGCCACACTTAAGTGTAGCAGCTATAATTTCAAACTAAGTTCCACTACCAGCACAAACATTTAAGAAAATGTCATCCTTCTGAAGAGGGTCCCTAAGCCCTCAGATGGGCTCTCTCCTGCAGACCCTGTGCTCTGGTCTCCACAAATCCAGTTACCCACGTGGGTTTTCACCTACTTCTGAACTACATCTACAACAGAATAGGGTCTAACATTTCAGTCATTAAATTCGAAGTATTGGTATGTAAGTAAAATGAGAGTTTCAGTTTCCATTCCTAAGTTTCTTTCACTGAACTAAGTAAGAAACTGTAATAGAAAAGACTAATTTTTTTTCTTTCTTTTGGTTTTTCAAGACAGGGTTTCTCTGTGTAGCTTTGGAGCCTGTCCTGACACTCAATGAGCAGACCAGGCTGACCTTGAACACTCAAGAGACCCACCTGTCTCTACCTCTGAGTGCTGGGATCAAAGGTATGAGCCACCATCTCTCAGCCTACCCCAACATTTTTAATATGCACACTCTAAGAAGAGAATACCTGGGATGCAAATGGATCCAGTGATATCCTGAAATACATCCGTGTGTGTGTGTGTGTGTGTGTGTGTGTGCGCGCGTGTGTGTGCGCGCGCACGCGCGCGCGCGCATGGCTGAATGTCAAACAAATGTCACCTCTCTTCTAGAGCCATTTATCACTGTTTTATCCCATCAACATGACACTCTTTCTCCATATTCATGGCCACAGTAACCATGCACACCACCCATGTTCATGTGTTGTCCTTTAGTCTAAGCTACATGTGACTGGACTTCCTGATAGATTTTGGGTTTTCTGGCCTCTTAATAATATAAATACCTGCAGGGAACATCACATAAAATTCGGTCATAGAAGAGAACCTCTTTCCTTCCGTCCACATCTACTGTGAGTCTAGGGATGCTGGATGCATCATGGTTCACCACCATAATGCAGGGGCTGCTCAGCCTTTTGGCCTGATGAACGAGCAGATAGCAGCGCTTGTTGTCCACATCATTTGCGATTACAAATCCCTCTAGGAACATAAAATTGTAGTCAGGTGAGATGTGGCAGGAGAATCATTCCCTGAAACACATAACCATAACCTCTGGTCGGCAGGTGAGAAAGAAAGTTGTGAGATGTAAGACCCGAGATCAAGATTTTCTAGAAAAGGGGAAAAGAGCTAATCATTGGAGCGTGGACTTCATTCATAGGAGCCCAAAACTATCAAAACCTCCTGTCTCATTTCTTAACAGCTACTACTTTGTCCCTGTTGAGCTGTCTTATGTTAACTAATGACTTCTCTAAGATTATTACTTATGAGTGAGATGAGGAGAGAAAGGCAAACAACACCCAGCCCACATGCCAGAACTCGGCTCGAGAATGAAGATCAGGTTTGGGGTAAGGTCCTGTCACCTTAGCCCATCAAACAACCCCTGGGATATGGTGTCTGGTGTCCCTGCTCGTTTCTGGTTCCTCTCACATTTCAGCAAAAGAGACAAAATAAGCTGAACAGCATTTACAGCCAGGACCATTCTTCCCTATGTCGAGGAACATAAGATATCAGGGACACAAAAGTAAACTGCTCTTGGCAGCTAAGCAAGCCCTTTACCAAAAACATGGAAATCATTAAAAATATGTAATACAGATGCTTTGGGGGGGAAATTGTTATCTATCAACAAAATGAGGGCTTAAGAAAACACAAACAAGGGGGGAAAAACACCCCCAGTGTAAGTATGCAAGCAAAACAAAACTGGGGCTGGGCAGCTTCTAAAAACCAGGAAGCAGGCGACACTGGCAGACTGCAGAAAGAGCTGCCACCTTCTGAGCGCTCTGCTGCCTCCCCACCCCACTGCGCATCACAGCCCAGTTCATATGTGGCACCTAATGCTGCCACGACCCACCGCTGAAAGGTGAAGGGATCTGAATGGAGGGGGACTGGCAGCAACAGCCACGAACAAGCCACTGCGCCTCTCCTATGGCAAACCCTGAACAATGCCCAGGTGTTATGACCCACATTTAAAAGTGGTCTGTGCAGGCCTGACAAAACGCCTGCCCATTTCCTATTAGCGCACACAGACAGGGTCAGTCTGTTCATGATGACTTCAGAACTTGTCAACATGGTATGCGACCTTCGGTATAGTCACAGGCAACTTCGCAGCTCAGGAGGCAGGAAAGGGGAGGAACTTTCCTCACCCACAACCCACCAGAATGGTTTCTCTGCCCCACCCCCACCCCCCAGTGATTACCTGGAAATGGGACACTCATGTCTGCGTGCAACATTTCAATTAACTGTGTGGTCTTGGATCCAGGGGCTGCACACATGTCTAAGATCTATAAAAACCAAACAAGAACGTGCCACTTTTTAAAAGCTGTAATACTCTACATTTGATCTTAAGCCATCTTGTGAGTCATTCTAATATGCTGACTTGCATTTCAAGACCTAAATTACAGAGAATGTTCTCTACCCATAAAACCAAGAAGTCACACGATGAGAGAGACATGGTCCCCACAGGGATGAGAACAGAACGGCACTGCGAGCTGTACAACGGGGAACAGGAATCATCCCAGCATGACACTGAATGTCACTCCACAGCCGGAGCCCATGCTCTTTCACTTCCCCCCTTTTCCTCATCTGCTCCCAGACGGGTGTGTGGACAAAGCCAATTTACTTCAAAATTATGCAAGGGTGTCCCCCACTAATGAGCTCCATGGAGTCAATGTGATTAGGACAACAAGATCATAGAAGGTTGTATCTGTATAGTTAATTTGCTAAGTTAAAAAACCCTTTAAATTCACGTGTAGCTCTGTCTATTGTAAGAAAGAAGACAAAACTAAAAACTACAAAAGCTTATAACACACCTTTATCAGAAAAGGCTAACGCCTGAGGGTTCGAGAGAGGGTTCAGCACCACCGTACCCGCCCTCCCTGCCGCCTTCTATCTGGTACACTATACCTTATGATGGGGCTCAACGTTGAGCAGCAGTGGAGGAATCATGCTGACAGCCTCCTGCCGGCTGATGTTTCCCTTGGGGAGAAAACCAGGGACAATAAGAAAAGCAACACGTCAAATCAGGCACCTTTCGAGGGCATTAGGAAAAGGTCCCATAATCTTCCCAAGACAGGAACATCTCTACAAAACTGTCAGTGAGGAGAGATTTCTGAATTAATGGATAGTCACTTGCTATCTAACTAACAATAACCTACTAGCATCAAAGTTAGAATGTGAAATATGATTCAGGAGGTTGGTACCACAGTCTAGGTCCTTTCAGGCATAGGGTTTGGTGATGTCCTCAAGGGTGGTCTCCTATCTACAAAGCAGCAGGCAGCCAGGAGCCAAAATTTAGTGTAGGAAAAAATTGGTCTTCAGACAATAATCCTCCTGTCCTCTGGGTCAGCTTTTATCAGGGACCCTCCATGTCCATTATCTAGATCTAAGCAACTCCTTGTGGAGACATGACGTCAGCTACTGATCCCATCCATCCTTTCAACAACTAGTACCACTCTCGGGTTGCTTTCATGAGGGCTCAGGAGCGGGCAGACACAAGAGACACACTCAGAGACAGACTTGCAGAGATAGACCAGCACCGCCTCAATCACAACTCCACCAACAGCCTGCAAGCTGTGTGGGCTGTGTGCACGAGCCACCAGCTTCGGCCAAGCGCTAACACATGACAAGCCAGGCATATGACAGTCAGAACTAACATCAGAGTTGACATCTGCACCGACCACTGCTCTCTTGTTTGGACAGCAGTGACTCTGCGGCATTTTCATTAGCTCACCCAGGCACACCGACTCTAAGCTTCTGGTTTACCCATGTGATTCCGGTTTGCAAAGCCAACTCTGCTGAGCTGCACAGCTCTTACTACCTAGGTCCTGATAAAAGCTGGAAGCCTTCCTTCCACATAGCCACCTCCCCTACCACAATACCCACCCGTTGCCCACCTCTAGACCCCAAAGCCTCTGCTCTACTCAAAGCACACACCTGATGCTACCAATGGTTTGCTAATCTTTTATGGAGCCACAAACTTGGTTGGGTGATGGGAGATGTCAGTCTGTAAAAACGTTTCTCATATTGGTTAATGAATAAAGCACTGTGGCCAATAGGAAAGCAAGATAAGCGGGACTAGGAGACAAGGAGGATTCCGGAAGTAGTAAGAGGGAGTCAACATGTAGAGACTTGAGAGAACAGAGGTCTGGGCCCTCTCTCTGGCAAGGTCTGGGCCCTCTCTCTGGCAAGATAAGACCACGTGGAAGTACTTATATTAATAGAAATGGGTTAATATTTAAGACAGAACTAGCCCTTTAAGAAACTAGTAACTGGCCAACAGCCTTATATCAAATGCAGTGTCTCTGTGTGTCATCTGGAGCTGGCGCAGCGGGTGGGAACAGGCCAACGGGAAAAAACATACACTTAACAGATGGGGAGCTGTGCACAGCCCAGTACAGACAGAGTTGTGGAAGCTCTCAACTCTTACTACCAGGGAGGGAAAGCCAAGACAAATTTATATCCTCTACTCTTCTGACAGAAAGCCATGGAGATAGGAAACAGCTGTGAAGTGGGACAGAGGTAATGGCGTCAGGAAAGAAGAACTATGGGAACCACAGCAATCTCTAAAGCTTGCTGAACAAGCAGCCCACTTTGTAACTGGTACAAAATGGGTCACTTGACCAGAAAGAGGTGGACAAGAAGAAGAGGTGAAACTCCTGAGTTAAATGTGAAATTAAAGACCTCAAAAGAAGGAAAAGGGAAGCTACAGGGAGTACACTTATCAGCTACATGAAAAGACAGTGCCTGTTCTCTGCCTACAGACCTTGATGACTGAAGCTGTTCACGGCAGCCTGGAAGGACTGCAGCTACGAGAACCACAGCTGCACTTAGCTACAAGCATTTGTTTTCACGGGCAAAAGTCAAACATAGGAAAACCAAATAAGTGTGAAATTAACAATGCCATTAAAAAGGAAACTGGACAACGTCCATAGTCCACTAATCTGCCTTAAAATCTTGTCCTCCACGTGCATGACAGGCAAATAGAATGCACATCTAAGAAAAGGGTTATATACCAAACAGGTGGACCATGAGTGATTGCCTAGTCCTGCACTCGCCACATTAATCCACAAAGAGGAGACAGTAAGACAAACTGAACAGTGACAGGCGAACTTACTATCTTCAGGAGTCCATGACTGAGACAAGAGCAGTTTGGCCGACATGGAGAAACTGAGACTAGCAGGGCTTGACTGTGCCCGGTCCCCCATGCAGTGGAAGGTCGCTGACACTGCGCCTTGTGCTTTCAGGCCCCCAGTGCACCCACAGAACCGACTTACACACTCTGTCTCGCTGACCAGGAACTGATGGAGTTTGGCCAGCAGCGGGGACTTCCTCAAGATCTTTCGACTCAAGTTTGTGTGCCAGGCAAGCCCTTCAGGGTACCTAAGTGAGGTGAGCCCAGAGTTAACCACCATTCTCATACAATAAGGCATACATGTGCAAGCGGGCATTTAAATGTTTGACAAACATCATCACCACTTTCTTAGATTACTTTCTATTTCTACACAAAGCAGTTTTACAGGGCAACAAGATAGAGGCCCACTAATGCACTCACTTTTAACTCCCAGGCCGGGGTGACCTAGAGACTGAAGGACAAAGTCTCTCTCGACGTCTGTGTCAATCTCTGAACATTCTATCTTTATGAGGTCAGTGACTGGGAGAGGTATCTACACTTGGCCTGTACCTATTTACTGGTCTGCAATGACAGAAATGAGGGCTCTGATGTGACCCATAGCACAGTGCTCACCACACCCAGTTAACTCGACGTAAAATTAAGCAGGCGAGACGGTGATCAACGTGTGTGTCATTGCTGTCATGCATGCAGCATGACAATGAACTCCGTTAACAATGCAGGGTCACAAAGGTTCTACGTATCAATCTGTAGCCATGGTAGCAGCCGGGACAATGAAATAAGGCTGACCGGAAAACAGACACAAGTGACAGATTTAAAGTTGGGAGTAACAAGAACAAACAAGTTTCCAACATCTTAAAGCCCTATTCAAGATTCCCGTAATAAGATTAAGATTGCCGTAATAAGTTCTGTCTACTAAATTATGAAAACAGGACTGAGTGTGGATTTCTCACACAGAACCCTCCACTTACACAGTACTTTTAAGCTATGTTCGATTTATCAGGCAGTTAAACAAAAAACTGAGGTCACTACAGGTAGTAATATAGATACATGTGCGGTTTTGGCTCCTAAAGTTGTATTTCAAAAATCATCTGGACTACTGTGTTACCTGAAACACAGAGAAGCAACATGCCAACTATTATATAATTTCTGGCAACCCCCAACTTGCCTGTGTCCAATGACAGTAAACTGTACAAATCGCCAGGTCACCAGAGCGTCATTATGAACACCATATACCACTCACCAGAGCGTCAGTGTGAACATTTACCAGAGCATCAGTGTGAACACCATATACCATTCGAGTGTCAGTGTGAATGACATCCATATACCACAACCCAGAGCATCAGTGTGAACATTCACCACTCACCAGAGCATCAGTGTGAACATTTACCACTCTCCAGAGTGTCAGTGTGAACATTAACCACTGTCCAGAGTGTCAGTGTGAACATTTACCATTCACCAGAGCGTCAGAGTGAACATTTACTACTTTCCAGAGTGTCAATGCGAACATTTACCACTCACCAGAGCGCCAGTGTGAATGCCATATACCAGAGCCTGTTAGTGTGAACCACTCAGACTTACTAGAAATAACTGAATTTTCATTTCAAGTATGGGAGCAACCTGCACATCGTTTGAGTGAACAGCTGCTTCCTAGGTCCTATGGATCAGTTTCTAGTACCAATAGTTAAGGTGTAAGTTTACAATAAGCTTCAAGGTCTCCTATAGTGAGCCTGGCAGCTACTGATCTCCTAAGTAAAATGTTTTAAACTTCCAAATAGCTAAATGCAAAACTGAAAATGAACAAGAAAAAAAACAAACAAAAAAACAAACTGACCATATATCTTTAGAGTAGCCAGCAAAAAAAATATATATATATATAAATAAATTAAGATAGGATTTCATGTAGCTTTGGCTGCATTAGAGCTCCCTACATAGACCAGGCTGGACTTAAACTTCTGATTGCCACCGAGTCCCAAGTGCTGGGATCAAAGGCTTATGCTATCTCACCAGACAATGGCAAATATTTTAAAACATGTACTTTTAAGACCAAATAATCATGAACAGGTGTATTTGTTGCGAAATAATCTTTTTGCACACCATGAAAATATGTCTTTGCCAAAGCACCTTTTGATTGGTTTACAAAAAAGCTAAGTGGCCTGGCCAATAGCTAGATAAGAAAAGAGGTTAGGCAGGTCTTCCAGGGACAGACAAGAGAGAGGTCTGGGGAAAGAGGACAGGATTCGCCAGTGGAAGCAGAGGAGAGGCAAAAGCCCAACTCCCATGGCAACACATAGATGAATAGAAATGGGCTAAGAGATAGTGGGACAAGCCTAAGCTACAGGCCAAGCTTTCATAATTAATAATAAGTCTGTGTCATTTTTTTATGAGCTGGCCGCCCAAAGAAAAATCTGCTGACATGTAGTTGTTTTAAAATCAGTGTCTTAAAGGGTTTTAAAATCCATTTGAAGTTTTATGAAAGACAGAAGCAGCACTATCTTTTTATATTTGGCCAGAGAGAATACCCTGTGGCTGGCTGCATTTTGAACAGAACCACAAGTCCCAGAAAGCTGCTGCCTTACTGCTGAGATTTCCAAGTATCCAACACTAACATGTAAACCTGATTAAATAACCCATTGATAATGGGAAAAGCTATTAATTAGGAACCAAAGCATTCAGTCTTTCTTCATACCCTAGCTGTGTTCAGAAAACTAAGCACTTAGCAGTAGCCAGCTGCCGGCCACTGACAGAGATAGAGACACTCTGACCTTCCCCACCTATCGTGACCTTACTCTGAGGGCTTTGGAAGGCTTTGCCCCATGCCCGTACACGACTGCAGAAAATGAGTCGGGAAAGCAACTTTGCCATTTGCTGCAGTTGGGTGCTCAAGGGCTGTTCAAAGAGTCTGACTGTAAAGTAGAGAACATGGTGACTACAACAGCATGCTGAGGCCAGCAGACAGAGGGTTTCTCATCTGCAAAGCCTCCCTGCCCAAGCACTATTCAAGGTTTACAGAACAAATGTCTCCAAGTGAGACGTAAAGCAGTAACTCCACGGGAAACTAAGGTGCCAGAAGCCCCTACATCAAGCAATGTACAAACACCACTACCACCAGTCTCAAACCAAGACTCAAGGAGAAGTTAGGAAGAGGCCAGTCAGCTGGCCAGCTACCAGGGGGAGGAAGGCCAGACACTGAGAAGACTCCATACCTTAGCCAGTCAATGACCAAAGCAGCCGAGACACAGCTTCTGTTCTGACTCACTACAACAGACTTGAACTGCACTACAGCAGCATGCTCGAGTCATTCTCCTATGTATTACTTCCCGGATTTTAAAATCTAGTCCAAACACATAACCCGGGAGCCGGGTATAATGCTTCAGGACTCTTACTCTGCAGCAGTGACATTAGGTTTGGATCATTGTTGCACATAGATTTTAGCATCTGATATCCAGTACTCCTATCGGTGAATATGCTGTGCCTAACTATGCTAAGGACACAGAAAATCTAAATGGCCCGTGGAAAAGGACATCTATATTCCATGATTGACAAAGCCCTAATCCTGGGTTGTGACCACAAAAGGCTACCTAAAAATAAAAAATGACATCAATTTACAAATAGTCAAAATGCCAGACATGGTGGCACAGATCTTTAATTCCAACAGAAGGGAGTCAAGGTGTTCATTCTCTGTGAGTTCGAGGCTAGTCTGGTCTACAGAGCAAACCTAGACCGGCCAGGAGCTACAAGAGACCCTGTCTCAAAATAAAAGGCATAAAATTGCCCAAATCTACAAAGCTACCAGAAAAGACTTTACTAAATTCACCCTTACACAGCAATGACATAAAAAACTTTTTGTGTGTATGAAAATTCTATTCCCAAATCCGAACTATGAGACACACATAATTTTAAAAGTCTGTAAGTTTGTCCATTCACTGTACGGAGCACTTTCGGTATTGCATGAGGCATCCTACACCTTAGCCTCCAGGGATCACAGGACAAGGAAGTCCCATCATGGGACCATGGCCGCTGGACACACTGAAGACTGAACCTGCCTGAAGGCTGTGTGGGGAGACACTGGGACATAAGCCACACCAGCCCTCGTCGAGGCTTTGCCAAGCAGAGTCTCTCTCCCTTTCTTAATGGAGAACATCTACCCGGGAACTCTCAATGGGAAACTCAAGTGGGTTATACACATAAGTGAGAAAAGTCACTCAGGAACATCAACAAAGAGGCTAGACCCAAAAAACCAGCTGACGGAACTCTGTGTGGGAAACAGGACTGACAAGGGTGTCACTTATGAATGTGTGCACACCAGTCTGATGTTAGTAAAAGCACCAGGGAAAATAACTTAAGATGCTGGAAAAGCTCACCTAGGCTCTTTATGTCAACATCGATTACAGAGCTGAGAAATGCATCCAAGGGATAATAATATAAATAAATAGAATAGAAAACCAAGATGAGGGAGGATTTTGTACCAACCAGCTTAGAGGCTGTGGAACTTCAACTTTCTGTCCATCTACCTCCAGGTCCTCCAACTCCTTAAAATACTTGTTCTTCAAGCAATGGAGAATCTCTTTTGCATGGCTATGAAAAACAAAACAAAAGTAATTTTCCATAGTGGCCTAAAACTCTGAGTTGATAAAATTTAATAATTTTAACGCTAAAAACATTTTAAAACTAAAACCAACTCCGAAATGTTCCTTCATCATCCAGGGGTGTGCAGCCTTCTAACACTGTGACGCTGTTAATTTATAAGAATTCAATTTGCAGAGCACCAAAACCGATTTAACTAAATCCCAAACCTCTGTAGTTTGCTGCTTTGCGTTGGGCGCACAGGTTGAACACACCTTAAAAATACGGTAATGAAATACTGCATTTCTGCCCTGCTTCATTTTCACTTGGAGCAAATCTGGGGGATTGTGTACAGTAGTGGGCGGGGAGAAGAGGCAAAATTAGGCGCCACAAGTTTTGCATGTTCCTCATTGGGCGCATCAACTCGCTCACCCGCAGGAAGCAGTTTCCTAGTCATGTTCTGATCTTCCACCTGCAACGCCTATGCAGCCCAGGCTGCTCCCCTGCACCCCATCTCCCCCTCCAGGGCCTGATGTCCACACCACCCCCCACCAGGAAAACCACAACAGACTTACCTTTTGTAACCGGTGATCCTCAGCGTGGCCGGGAGGGGCTCCCGGAGTGAGTTCATGAACTGGTCCCACTCTCCCTCGGGCACGATCTTGAGTTCTTGATAGTAGTGCTCGAAGAGCTTGTTCTCCTTGATGATCTCGGGGTACCCACCTTCCCAATCCTGACGGGGGAAGCCAGGGGTGAGCGAGCCCCCACCCCCGCTAACCCGGCCCACGAGCAAGCCTGCACGCCCGAGCCCACGCTGTCCCCGGTGCCTACCGCCTGTCCGCGCTTGCTGCCGCCCTCGGTGCCGTCCTCCGCGCCCTCAGGCTGCGGCTGCAGCCGCCGGCCCCTCTCCCGCCGGCCCATGGCCCACGCGGCTGCACCACGCGGAGCGCAGACAGCGAACCAGCACAGCCAGCTCGCACGCTGCACTTCCGGCTGCTCCCCAAGGACCCCGCGCAGGGTCCTAGCGGGGGCAGTCTAGAAATATGCCTTGTAGGATGCAGCTCTATCCTGCAGGAAACGCACACGAGGAATGGGTGATTGTCCTTCAGGGAACATGTGTCCCCCACGGCAACCCCCACGGCAACTGAGCATGCATCAACCCGTCTTGCGCGGAGCCCAGGCACCTGCGTGGACGACCTGAGAGCGGCGCGTGCGCAGAGAGGAGGCGGGGGGGGGACTGGAGAGGCGTGGTTTCTGCGGGGGCGTGGCCTCAGGGTGCAGAGCGGGTCGCAGAGGGAGGCTCTTAGAGCAAGGGGCGGGGCCGTAGTTGTGTAAACTGGACTGTGGGGCTCGGCTGGGGCTCCGGCTGCCGGGCACGCCCTTGCGGACTTGGACCTCGCCCTCCCTCCACTCGGGGATGCGAGCCAAAGGAGCCCTAGGCCAATGGGTAGCTCTTCCGGATCGCAGGGGGCCCGAGGGAGGGGCTGGGCTCTCTGCGTAGGCAGGGCTCTCCGCAATAGGCCTCTGCTTTGGAACCCCCGCGGGGAGGGCGTTGTCTGGTGGTGTCAGCTTGTCGTCCAGTCCCCGCCCGAACAGGTGGCTCGCCCCTCCCCTGGGCAGGTACGCGCTGCTGGGGCGCTGGCTAGAGTGGGCCGCTCTGCGCCCTCCTCCTGGGCTTATATGTGGCCCCACTTGGACGCCCAGGTATGGAGCACGCTGCTCGACCTCAACTATGGACTTGGACGAGTTACGCCTGCTGGACGCGCTCACCTACGTAGAGGGGCTCATGGCCTTCGTGGCCTTCGCGGCGCTCACTTTGTTGGGCTCTCCCTACGGCCGCTACTCGTCGCACTATCCCGGCCGCCAGGTGCCGGCGCGACCCGCCTGGTTCCTGCAGGAGCTGCCCTCGATGGCTTGGCCGCTGTTTGAGTACGCTCGCCCTGCAGCCGCGCGCCTAGGCAGCCTGCCCAACCGGGTCCTACTGGCCATGTTTCTGATCCACTACGTGCAAAGGTAATGTTCTAATCCTCCTGCACTCGCTTCTCCCCCCACCCCACAGCTGTTGTCTAACGAGAACTCGCGCTCAATGATTTAATTCCGAAATACAGAGGATGGCGTGGAAAGGGAGGTATAAAAGTTCGCGTGGAAGTGGTGGGCGTGCGTGCCTAGTCATGGCTAGTGGTACAGTAGTCCCGATTTCTCTGGCTGTCTGCAGCGTAGTGATGTTACTGCGTGTCTACTGTTTCGCCCTTGGGGAATCTTTATCCTTGGCGCAACCTCTCTCATAACCGGGTGACCCAGCTTTAACTTGCTAACAGCTTAGTCTCTCGGGTCCTCTCTGGACCCCGAATTGTGGGTGGACTTGAGCAATTTCAGAGATGTGTTGTCTTTGTTTGAGAGGGGTTGGCTTTCCAGGCACAAACACAGCTAGCTTATGAATCTCTTCCCGAGAGAAGTTTATGTGAAAGATGTTTCAGTGATATCTCAGGCCTTCAGGTTTTCTAATAAACTGGACTGGACTGTCTCCAGTTATTTGTAACTGACTCCGACATTTGTAAGTCAACATTTGAATGTTTTCATCCAGATCCGGAAAATTGCACAATAAAAAGTATTCTTAGGGAATTGAGTTCCTTGATGTTTGCAAGTCTCTCATTCTCTGGTTTGGGGGACCTACCTTAAAATGCTCATTTTCTGGAGACTCTTGGAGAATTCAGTGTTATGTTGGTAGCCTGTTCTTTATTATATTACAGTGAGAAGGAAGAATGGTTTCTCAGTCCTGTGCCCACAAGTCCCTGGAGTACAGCATAGTACAGTAGTTGATTTCTAGGCCAGCCACTCGCTCTCACCATCCTGAACTAGTCATCTTTAGTGCAGGCATTTTTATATGGGGACATAATCAACACATAACAAAGACTGGATTCTGTGTGCCTCAAAGAACTGCATTCCAGCAGCTGGAGACATGGCTCAGTGGGGAGCTGTGCAAGCCCAGGAACCAGAGTTTGCTTCCCCACAAGCTTCTGTAGTAACACTGTCCCTGTGGGGAGATGGACAGCAGAGATAGGGAAATGGGACTAGCTAGACTGGTATGCACAGCAGTGAATGACATTAGAAGGCGAAGATGGACAGCTGAGGTTGTCTTCTGACCTCGACGTGCACTCTATCACGTACATGCACGTACATGCACCCACACACAGATACAAATAAAAACACAAAGAAGATAACAAACACAAAGTTGTTGTCGAATTGCTTGATCTATTTTTATGAAGGGACAGGACATCGCTGCTGTTTGAATATCCACTGAATTCTTGTCCGTGGAAATACCTCCATAAAAACACCAAAATTTGTGTCAGTGTGTATCACTTATGGATAAACGTTAGTTCTGGAGGCAAACTGCTAAAGGTACGTCCATCTAAATAACAAATCCCGGAGACTCCCTTTGGACTGAGAGTGTTACTCATTGTCAGGACATTAGCTTAAGTGGTGCAAGGGAGGCTCTGAGTTAGGGGAGAGAGCGCTAGCATTGAGCAAAGGGGAAAAGGGCTCACAGACTATTGGAATGAGAATGTATGTGCCATTGGTAAAGCCAAAAAAATTAAAAGGGGCAGCCTCAGGATTACATACAGTATTTTGAAACTAACACTTTCCTTAAAGAGTTATAACTGGGGGGGGCAGGGCAGGGGGGAGGTCAATAATCTAAGGTTAAACAGACATCCTTGCAGAAGTTATTTTTGGTGTAAGGTTGTGGTGACCACTGCCCAAGGTTGTAGTTCTGGCATATTCTTTCATGATAAGTCTTCCCAATAACACAGTGGTGCAAGCCCCTCCCCCAATTACTTCTTGCCTTCTTTATCTGTTGTCATTAGTACAATGGCAGAAGTGGTTATTATTTGAAGAGCTGTCACCTTTACCCTTTGATGGAGTACTTTCTCTGAAGTGCTGGGTTCTGGTGTAATGTAAGCCTAGGAACAAGTGATTGGTAATGGGAGATCACAGTGCCCGTATCTCAGGCACATGCAAACAGGGAGGTTTATGAGGATCCGTTCTCCATTGTGCACCCGTTTTACAGTTTGTAAACACCATCATTCCAAACTCCTTGGCCTGGCAAGATCCTGCTTGCACTCATGCTCAACTGTCAAAACCTCATCTCTCAGTTCCCTCAGAGAGTCATGCAGGTGCAACATGTAGCATTAGTGCCGGCACAGACATGTATCCTACACACATGTCCAGTGCAGGTTGTTTCCATAACGTTCATTCTTCACAAACCTGACACCTGCTCAGCCCCTTTGCAACATGCTTTATCTTTAGTTTTGCTCTTTCTTCCCATTCTGGGGCATTCTGACTATTCAACTCAGACCAAATAAACAAATATAAATAAATAATAAATTATCCTACCACACAGAATTCTTTCTCATACAAAAATATCCCATTTCCCTGTTTAATTTTTTTCTTACCTAAAATTCATCCTCATAACTATCTTTTTCTTCAGGGCTGTCTTTTCTATTTGTTGGTTCCTTTCCACTTTGCTTATATTTTCCCCTTTACCTTTGTATTTTATAAGTAATCTTATTTTTAAACCCTCCAATGTAGACATTAGTCTACTTCTCACTACAAGCCATTCATCTAGTTTGCCTAACAAAAAAGAAATTCACTTTGATTTTTCTCATGCCATGTACATGTGATGAGACAAAGCTTATGAAAATAAAGGTTGTCAATGTTAAAATTTTCACATAGACCTATGGTTGCAGTAAGTACGTATTTGATCATAGAGAATGGTTTAAACTGGTCATGCATATTGCTATGTGATAAGTAGTCCTTTGCATAGAATTTAACAAGCCCAAGAGACCTAAATTTACATTTTAGCTACTGGTATTTCAGAACTTCCACTTAACTAAGAAATTACTGAAATGCTTGGTGTCTTACCTACGTATAGAATTAAGTTTGATACTCAGGAGAGGGAAACGAAAGAGAATGAAAAGGGGGAGAGAATTCAGCATCATTCAGACTTTATCCCAGTATTATGTAATTTGACATAACTTTTAACTTTCATCTTACATGGGTGTACTGGCACACTCGAATCCCAGCACTCTGAGTTGCAAGCCAGTAAAAAAAAAATTTCAAATTACATGGAAAGTTTATTTACAAACATTCCATCTACAGTGACCTCTAGATCACTTGTGGAAAATGAGCCAACAAACAGTCATCAAGTGAAGTTACTTTTCTCTCCGGAAAAGTAACACATCTTTTGCACATCTGTAACCCCAGCATTGTAGGCAGATTTTTCTCTTGGCACAGAGAAATGACACAGAGACTTCTTATTAATTGTGAATGTTCGTCCTATAGCTTAGGCCTGTTCCTAACTAGCTCTTGTACCTTACCCATTTATATTCATCTACATTCTATCATGTGGCATTATCTCTCTTCCATCTTCACCTCCTTTTTCCTCTGCCTGTCTCATAGCATCTCCCTCCGTTCTTCTTCCCAGAGTCCCTCTCTGTCCCTGGAAGTCCTCCCCTTTTACCCTCCTCCTAGCTTCACCTTCTTATAAATCACAGCAACACATTTCCACACAGTGTACAAATATTCCACAACACAACACTCAGACCAAAGCAAGAGGATCTCAGGGTCAGTGTTAGCCTGGGCTACATAGCAGGACCCTATCTCTAGAAAACAAAGAACATGCAATGCTGTACAGCATGGTACTTTAAAACAAAACATTATTTGCAGAACAGGGCATATTCATGCAAGGTCTCTGGCCTGGGAAGCACAAAAACAACAGCAAAATGTTGGAAGCTCTAAAGGAGTTCAGTCCCACAAGGCAGAGTGGAAGTCCCTTCTTGCAGGACTCAGAAAAAGAGAAGACTTGACAGCACAAGCTGCAGCCAGGTTGTCCCTGATTCCCCAGGTGGTAGAGGGCTTCGAGAGGGAAGGAAACTGAGGCTCTGAGAATGTGGAATGTGGGTTAGGTGAGAAGGTGGAGATGCCTTAGAGTCTGGCAGCCTGCAGTCTGTAGGCTTCCTTGGAGTAGTGAGAGTCGTTTGCCTGGAATTCAGACACTCAGGAAGGCCTTAGGTGACCCTCTCTTTCCCTCCCTCCCCTCCCTCCCTTCCTCCCTCCCTCCCTCCATTCCTCCCTCCCACCTTGCACACCTCTCTGTGTGTGTGTGTGTATGTGCGCTTCCAGAAAGCTAAGAGCCCAAAATTAACTATGAGGATGGACAGAGGGCAGCATTTAGGCTTAACTTGAGTAGTCTGGTCCAGGACTCTTAACAGTTGTTTATTTTTAAGCTTTTATAAATAAATGCTTCTGAAAAGATATATATAAAGAAGCAGGGTGTTGGTGGCACACACCTTTGATCCCAGCACCCCTGGAGGCAGAGGCAGAGGCAGGCGGATCTCTGTGAGCACAAGGCCAGCCTGGTCTACAGAGCAAGTTCCAGGACAACCTCCAAAGCAGCATAAGCCTTGGGAACTTAATAACAAAATTTCTCAGTTTCCAGTAGAAACTAGACATTGCAGGTGGGAGACATCTTCCAAAAGGTTGGTTGTAAACCCCTTGGGTTTCCATGGCTCTTGGGGCAGACAAAGTTAGGTTCACACCAAACAAAAGGGATCTTTTATTATTGCTCTGAGCACAGAGATTTGACCCAGGCAAGAAGGTGGTTGAATAAAATGGCATACTTATTTCACTACCCTAAGCAATGGGTAGCCAAACAAACTAACACACTTATTTCCCCTTTTGGAATTAAATAACAAGCAGAGAGGGATTTCCCAGAGGGTATGACACATGCTTTTGGGAGAAGTACCAGGGCCTTTGCGGGTTTTGCACATTTAAGAGAATTTGGTTAAGATGACCTTTGCCAAGGTAAAGCGAGAGAATTGCACAGAGTATTTTGAAACAGCAATTCTTGACCAGAAGTAATACGGGGTGTAATCTGCCCAGACAAGGCACTTCTGTATTAGCTACTTTTCTGTTGTTTTGGTGGAAACATGTGACCAAGGAAACTTTTAGAGATGAAGTATTATTTTGGGCTTATGGTTCTGAAGGGTAGGGGTCCTTCACCAGGCATGGTGGCAGTAACAGCTGGGTTCACATCCAAAAGTCAAAATTAGGAAACAGAATGAACTTAAAAGGGCACATGTTAATCTCTCAAAGCCATCGCCGGTGAGACACTTCTTCCAGCAAGGCCATATCTCCTAAGTCTCCCCAGAGTCAAAACTGAGGAGCAAACATTCAAGTAATGGACCATAGGAAATATGCTGTCATTCAAACCACCATAGCCTCGTTATAAAAACGTCTTGTAAAAATCACTTTTGTTTGTTTGTTTTGTAAGGCAGAGTGGCCATTGAGCAAATTTTGAGTCTACCTGTTATCATAGGGTTATCCCAACACCATAATTTCTTGGAGTAAGTTCCTACACTGTGCAAGGTTTCCCACCTAATAGCATGAGCTGTTTCTTCTTGATGCCTAAGTATGTGGATTGGTATTCATGATAAATAGACTGCTGTCTGAACAGCTCATGGAGTACTGGCACATGAAAGGGTTTGATAATTGATGACAGGCACTGTTTTACCCCTACATACATATGGGCCTATCTCTTCCCCGCTCGATGCCAGCAAAGAACTTGTGAAAACACAAAGTAAGAAATAAATTTCACTCAGCAGTTTCAGTCAAAGCCTTTGGGTTTGGAATGCCTTGATTAATTGTAGACAAGTGAGAGAATGGAGACAGCTGTGTAAATGCGAAAGTCACATCTGGGTGGCAAGGCTGGGCAGACCCTCTATAGGGAGGAGAACCCTGAGCACAGCAACCACTCCTGTGCCCCCATTAAAATCTTTCCTCCCTCCTCAAGATCCCTATTCTAGTTTGGTGATCGTACTAGTACCAAACATTATACACACACACACGTTGTAAGAGTTAAAATCTGGGATCCAGCCAGGTGGTGGTGACACACACTTTTAATCCCGCACTGGTGAGGCAGAGTCAGATGGATCCCTGAGAGTTCAAACCCAACCTGGTCTACAGAATGAGTTCCAAGACAATCAAGTCTACACAAACCTTGTCTTGAGTCCCCACATGAGATCTACCATCCACTCCTGAGAAAGGATATGTGTTGTTTGTCTTACTCCCTTATTTTTGCTTAACACATGGATCTCCAGTTCTGTCCCCTCTTTCCTGCAAGTGCCATGACTTAGTCTTTGTGGCTGAGTGAAAACTGTTCCAAAAACCACTTGTTTTGCCAGATGTGGGTGGGAAGCTGTCTTTGCAGGGCTACCCAACCAAAAGTGGGGTCTTGGCTGAAGACTTTCTACTATCCTTATCCCTTATAAGGAACACAGACTTAACCTTATGGTATCCTCCAAGTAATTTGGTTATCAAGCCTGCAGGTTCAAGAATGAACACACCTGTTGTTGTTTAGATAAGACAGACACCACCAGAGGCTGGAAACACCGCCTTAACCAAGTGTTTGACCTATTGGTCTTTTGACATACTAGGGACGGTCTTGAACTCTAATCCTCAGGCAAGATGAAATGGACCCAACCCATCTTTATTGGCCCCCAACAGATGTGGTATTTAAAACTTCTGGGAGGGACTTGTGTGGGAGTGGTGGGTAGGGTGGAGGAAGAGAGAGAGAGATACATGTTGCTAGACACCTAGCCCAGGTAATTTGTTGACATTTAAGTTTCACCAGTAGAAAAGATAAGCAGTTTCCACTCTCCCCATGCACCTCATTTTATTAAACAGTCATTCGAGCTCTATCGGCAAGTTCTGGAAGAAAACCAGGGTGGAAACAACATTTACTACAGCCAATCTGGCAAACTGTCCCTAGCCCTTGTTGGTGCAGGTTATTGTGGGTGGCACAAGCCAATCGAGGGCAGTTGAGAACAAAATAACATGGGCAAAACCAAGAAGTGGTGCTGAGAGTCTGGTGTACCGGAGTGTGTACCAGTGAGTGCACCAGAGGGAAGCACACCTGGCCTTGGGAATATGAACCTTTGGTTCTGAGAGCAGGCTCGGGGAGGGGGTGGGAGTGCTCAAAATGGTAGTTGGGGAGGTCACCAAGGGTAACGGCAGTCTCTTGGACTCCCTCAACTAACTACGAAAGGGAGGTTTCCCATGCTTGGCACTGGGGGCTTTGTTAGATACTCTTGAGGCTCTTGAGGAAAGCAGAAATCTACTGATAGCAGTCCGTCGTATTCATTTTCAGTGGTGCACTTGAGAAGCTCTTGTAATTCTGTTTTGTCCATTCTTTGGTATACGTTCCATAATGATATGACCTTGCAGATTAAATTCTTCCTATCAAATATTAGATGGCAACTCCCCATTACCCAAAGAGACTTTTAAAACATGAAAGTTCTGTCTCATGAAACATTGGCAAAGCCCGAGTAGAGAAATTATGTTTGTTGCAAATTAACATGATAAGAGATTTCGCATTAAATTTGGGTTTAGAGTAGGAAAATGTATAAAGCACATGACATGACTAAATTCCAATGGCATTATCATTAAGCTGTAAATATTTTGCATCTGGTACATACCCCCAGATGTTCAGATGAATCAAGAACACAATTTGCTGAATCTGCAGAGAAGCTCCCCTTCAAGAAGACCTACAGAGCTCACCAGGAGCTTGGGGTCCTCATTCAGGACTTGTGTGTCTTCCCTCTAAGTTCAGAATACAAGTGAACCTTTCTGGGCTGCCAGACTGCTGTGCCAGAGCTTAGACACTCGTACAGCCCATTCCCCATGCTCAAGAGCAAAAGGTGATGATGGTCAAGTTCATGCTGTATCGGATCTGCCCATGGGTGACTGAAGCATTTATCTAAATTGCTCTGTGGTTCTTAATAAAAACTCAGGAGTCAGATACTGAGGTAGAAACCTGATAGAGTGAAGGGTGGAGTTCCAGTCCTGAAGAGTTGAACATTTACCTCCTGCAGAGGCCAATTTGGATGCCAAGGATCCTTGTGATATAATTGTTACATCTGCACCTGTGTCTATCAGACCTTCCATGATGACATCATCTATTCCTATACTTTTAATATTGGTCTCTACTCATTTATAGAAGTTTGCCAATATACTCACTTTGTGATTTTTTCTGACTTTTTTGTTCTCTCTTTTGTGGCTCTTCTACCATCCAGAGCTGTATGTTTTCTTACAATAGGTATTAGGCTCTTTAATTGCTCTGGGTAGTGGGTTCTTTCCAAGGTGACAGGAAAGGACTGAACTGGATTCGGCAGAGGGGCCTTCAGAGGCCCCTCAGGGTGTTTCCTAATGGAGGCAAATGATTACCTTGGTACTCTCTGATGGAAGCCTACACTCCCTAGTCCAATGCCTGCCTTTGCCACACCTTTTGCATAATCCAGAAAGTTCGTTCTGTTTGGATTATAGTTATAAAAAAATTTGTTTATAGAAATGCCTTGTTTATGATATCTTTCCAGGTGACCTT